>NC_056736.1:658170712-658315712 GCF_019279795.1 Protopterus annectens | reverse complement strand
AGCCATTTGATCGACACTCATTTGGTCGACAATTCATTTGGTCGACAAGCATGTTATGTGGGGGGCTTCGCCCCCCACCCCACCCTAACTATATATATATCAACTCCAGGGTTGCACAACATTGGGGAGGGGGACAAATCTGCCTGTCGACCAAATGAGTGTCGATCAAATGTCTTGTCGACCATCTCAGGTAGACCCATATATATATATATATATATATATATATATATATACATATATATATATATATATATATATATATATATATATATATATATATACACACACACACACACACACACACACACACACACACACACACACACATATATCACTGTCTCTCCACATATATATATCTGCATAACACACACATATATCATATACACACACCTCCATTTATATATGTATCCCTGTTATACACATAACTATATATGTTTATATGTGTGTGTATGTCTGTATTGTCCTACAATCCTTGATCATGATGAGTAAAGCAGCACTATGACACATATATAATGTTGCTCAAAGAACTGAAACAAAGGGCTCAACACTACATAATGCACTTACTTACAGCCCCCTGTGCCTGATGGATGTCACCACACATACACCAACAGGTGAACAGGTGGTGTAATGTATAATGTTGTCCATGCACGCATTGGCAAGGTACATTGTTTTTTCCCATATGCTTGCCCATCCAAATGCATACAGCCACATATGGCCAAATGGCTACTGTAGCCACATAGCTAGGATAAGAAATAGTTATCCGAATGCTAGGCTACTAGATGCAGGTAACAGTAAGAAGCAATGCCACTCTGCAGGCCATGCATGCTGTTCAACACAAGCCTAATTTATGTACTCCACAAGTAGTTTACCAGCATTCTTGTTCAAAACAGACTTCAACAGTGGCATGTGTGATAGCTACTGTGATCTGTATTGTGTAAGACTAGATAGGTAGGGGTTCTACTCTCACTCCAGGCAACTGTGTGTGTATATCTCCCTGCCAAACAAACGAGACTCCCTCAGTGACTGCCAAACTACAATGGTTCTGCACTTTTTGGCCCTTGCAGTTGATGCTGGCCTCCAAACTCCTGTCTTCTTCAAGGCCTGCTGATGTCATGTGCCATAAGAATACCACCTGCCATTCTAATGTCAGACTTCAGCTGTGGCACATGCGATAACTACCGTGATCTGTAGTGTGTAAGATTAGATAGTTAGGGGTTCTAATCTCACTCTAGGACTGTGTGTGTGTGTGTGTGTGTGTGTGTGTGTGTGTGTGTGTGTGTGTGTGTGTGTGTGTGTGTGTGTGTGTGTGTGTGCGCATGCGTGCGTGTGTGTGTGTGTGTGTGTGTGTGACTGCAATGGTTCTGCACGCTTTGACCCTTGTAGTTGATATCAGCCTCCAAACCCCTGTCTTCCACAAGGCCAGCTGATATCATGTACCTTAACATTACCAACTACCATTCTAATGTCAGACGTCAGCCATGGCACATGTGATAACTACTATGATTTGTAGTGTGTAAGAGTAGAGAGGTAGGGGTTCTAATCTCACTCCAGACCACTTGGTGTGTTTGTGCGTGTGCATCTCCTTACAAAATAAATATAATCACCACACTGATTTAGAAAGAAGTAGGGCTTTGCAGTATTTTGGTTGTAGCAGGTGACATGGATCTCCAAATTCTTAACCACAACAAGGCCTGCTGATGTCATCTAGCATAAGATTACCTAAAGAGATGTTCATAGCAGATCTCAGCTGTGACGTGTGCATTAATTACTGTGATCCGTAGTATGTACCATTAGATAGGTAGGGGTTCTAATCTAATTGCAGCCAACTTAGAGTGTGTGTGTGTGTGGTATGCAGTTTTCTGGAAACATTAATTGGTAGTATCACTATGCATACTGTTGCCAGGTGTGTGGATGTTAGAACATTTTACCTCAGCGTACGAGATCATAGGATCATTGCACTTTACTAGCCTAATGGCCCTAGAGCCCTTACAATCCTAGTTGAGTTCTTACCCTTATTTACATGATCATCAGATATTGCTCCTGTCCACGCGAGACACAGGCAGAAGCCCCATGGTAAAATGATGGCCACCCAGCCAATCATACAGATTGCATTTTAAGAGGGCCAGTGAGGTGCTCTGCTTGGCATTAGCTGGGAGTCTGTTTTAAAGTTTGTTAAAGTCTGGTAGACATACCTCTCCCATCAGCATGTATTAGTAATGTCACATACCAGGTTAATGTCCTTACAGCTTGTAAACCAATGTACCATTCCATCTACATATATGTAGCATTTCCAGTAAAGCAGGGTCAGACATTGCCCTGTATGCAAGGTACAGATCACCTCTGAGTAGTCTATTTCACAAAGGCTACAATGACAGTTATTTCAGACGATCCCCTTAGGACACATACTGAAGACTTGACGACTTGAAGTTCCCTTGTGAGAAACCTTTGTGCTGTGTGCAATTGCCACTAGTGCTTGGAAAGGTACATGACAAAATGGCCATTGTCTGAAATATTGCCCTGCTGAGGGAAGACTATATGGAGATTATAACTATGTTATTTTCTAGTGACAGCCCCCTCAGTTATGACATGAGCAAGATATAATTCCTATCTTAGCACTGGAGAGACATGGTGATCTAAGATAAAGTAGGTATAAACCTGTGTGGCCAGGTCTATCATCCCTGTATGCATGCATATCAGGTGTTGATACTGATGTGCTACTTTCCAGGAACATTAGTGTTACCAGTGGAAGTGATACTACATACATATTTGCATGTAGTTTCCGGCCATGAGTATGTCAACAAGCAATTTATCCATGAAGACACTCTTGTAGGATATTAACAAAACTGGGAGATTCTATGACCACTCACAGTTTGCAGGCGTTGGCCAACCTTGTCAGCCACAGGCATTTACTTTGTGCTTTTACTTTGGTTAAATGGATTCCAAGCAATAGAGGACCCAGGACTGAGCCTTGTGGAACACCACTGGTTACAGATCAGCTATTGGAGATGGATTCCCCTATTTTGAGTATGCACTCTATAACTGAGCCACTTAGTGACCCCTCTAATGATATCACTGTTGATGTCTACTTTGGCGATTTTGTCAATGGTACCTAAGTGTGGGGTAGTGTCACACAGCTTGTCTAAGTCTAGGGAGTTGTAGGCACAGATTGTCCCCTCATCCAGGTCCTTGATGACCACCTCATACATATCCACCAGGTTTAGCAGGCATGATCTTCCTTTCAGAAATCCAAACTGTGTAGGGTCAACTGTTTGTAGATTACATATACCATGGCTGATCGAGTCCATGATTATTTGCCTTGTGGGCTTACAGATATTGCTACTCAGACTAATAGGTCTGTAGTTCCCATGGTCATTGGATGCACCACCTGTGTGCAAGGGGATAACAGTTGCCATTTTCCAGTCAGCTGGGATGCAGCTGGTGGTTACACTATGATTCCAAGGAGTTCACAATGCTGTTACTAATCTGTGTTGGATCCCATGTAGGACACAGCCTGGGATGTTAGCAGGTCCAATAGATACTGTGTTTCCTCCTTAGAGAGGCCATTTATGACCTGCTGTGTAGATATAGAAGGTATGGGACAGGTTGTACGGATGCCATGTGGTTCATGTGGTGGAGACAGGGGAGTGAAATTTTCACAGAACCTGTCAGACAACAGGTAAGCTATGTCTACAGACTCATATGTGGTATTATTGAGTATAAGTTCCTCAACAGTCTGGGCCTTTCCTCTTAAGTTGCACATGTAACTACACTATGCCTTGTGGTCATCCTTTGTGGAGGAGGCTAATTTTGTCACATACGTTCTTTTGCAGGATGTCACAACAACACTATTTGCTTGTTTTAGCTGAGGAGGGTGTGTTTCCATTTTAGGGGGGGTGCTCCCTCACTCTAGCTGTCACACAGCAATGTCCAGTTCTTATTGTCCAGTCTGCTAATGGCACTTGTCCACCAGGCAGGTTTGCTGTGCCATGAGGAGCTTGTTTTCTTCATCTCAGGTGCAGCCTAGTCTATACAGTTGCACAGCTGCTTGCATAAATCATTGGTGTAGAGCTCAGCATAGTTGCCTGTTCCATCTGAGGGGGCAGGTGTGGTCAAGCTATTTATACCATCCCATATGAGGTTATAATTTGCTTAGTTGAAGTTTATTACTGTAATTGCTGCAAGTGTGGGTGGGGAGGAGTTCAGGTGTGATATTTACTTTTAATGAGACCGATTTGTGGTCAGATTGCACAAGAGAGGACCTCATAGTGGAGGTGCTACACTGGTCACCTATATTGGTAAGTACCTGATACAGTCCATTGTCTCCCCTTGTGGGATGTCATGACACTGGTTCAGGACATTGTAGTTAAGGACATGGGCTAGCCTTTAGGCAAGTGAGTTTCAGCACTAGTAACCAACACAGTTGGTGGGTAGTTAAAGTAACCCCAAACCATGGTGTTGTGGTGTATCTTGATACACACAAGTAGATTCAAATAAGCACAATGAGTGTCCTGATTCATGGAGTTGCTCCTTTAGCTGGCAATGGCTTGATTAGGTACCCTTCCAGCAGTGAATACCACCTGCAGTGTCTCCAGGGAATCACACTTTTTAAACAATCTGGATGTGTTGCTAACTTTAATGAGTATGTATACATCACCTGCATTACCTTGCATGCTATCGGTTTGAGGTCTGAACATGTTTTATTTTATTTTATTTTATTTTTTTATTTTACATTTGTTGACCGGGCTAGTCTAGCTGGAGAAATTTCCATTTTCAGTAGAGGCCCGGGGAGAAAAGCTCCACAGAGTGAGATACATTCTGAGATGAAAAAAAAAATTTATATACAAACACAAATTGTCATACAAAAATGTACTAACAGTACTAATAATAATGAACATCTAAGAGTTAGTAATAGAGTTAGCAAGCAAAACATTAACAATAAAAGATGACATTCTTATGTATAAAAAACTACTACAGGAGTTAGTTACTATAAGCACTCCATACAGTTCAATTCTCAATTAACAAGTAGGAAAAATACTGATAGGATTAATATGGAAAGGAGCAAGGGTAAGGAGAAATAAAGAAGGTGGGAATAGAAAGTGGTGAAAATAAGAGTGGATGCATTGCAGGATAGCAGGTAGAGAAGTAAGGGGAAGAGAAAAGAAAGTCAGGAAGCAAGCAGAGTAGAAAGGAGAACAGAAAAGGTTCTGTTAGGTAGTAATAGAGATAGACTAATCAGGTTTATTACAGGAGCAAAGCCAGTGACTTTGGAAATGCATTTTAATGTTTTGTTTGAAAAGGGGCAACAAATGTAAAATAAAATAAAATAAAATAAATAAAATAAAATAACCATGATGTTGTTTGAAGATGGCGTTTTCTCATTAGAAAGTTTTCCCTTGAGACACTGCCTACAAGATGCAGCATGGGGATGTCAACAGCCTTGGCCAGTACACAAAATCTCAGGGGTGACAGGTGAAGACCTTCTCAGGCAAAGCATTGAGGTCTGTTGAGCAAGTAATCCCAGGCGGACGTAGTGGATCCCCTTACAATGACACCACATGCTTAGTCAATTATTGACTTTAATCATTTTCCATGTGTAGTGAGCCATCATCCTAGGTGAAGGTCAAATGCAGCTGAAGGCTATGAGCTTACCCACTGGAGACACAGACTCCATAAGCTCAGTCATGTCTCTGTATACAGTCCAGTGACGTATGTTTCAAGTTGTACACACCAACAGGAACTATGACGTCTTTACGTTACCTGATGTTGACAGACTTGCATGCATGTGTGGAATAGGGTTCTATGTTATAACAGTGAATGATCAAAAGATCGAACGCTGTTATATTGACCACAAAAGAACAAAAACAAAAAATAGCAAACAGCCAGAACAGCAAATTTTTTCACAGGGAAAAAAATTTGCTGTTCCCAAAAAAAAAAAAAAATAAAAAAAACACACACTAAACACAATATTTAGTGGAGAACTTCGCCCCACACCCCCTTACTTAAATATACCAACTCCGAGATCGCACTACAGTGCCGAAAACGGCAAAGTGATGGAAGTGGCCAAGCGACTTCTTTCCCAGGGAAAGAATTCGCTTAAAAGCCACTTCGTCATTTTGCGTTTTCAACATTTACAGTTCGACAAAGACGCATGCGTCTTCATTCTTCTGACAGGAACCCTGAAATGGCATATCCTGTCACCTCACAGACAGCTAACAGTGACCTTTCCCATATGTAGCCTGGTGAGAGGGACATCAATGTGTCTCATGATGTAATCACCTATGAATAATAGGTTTGATTTTGTGTTTTGCCTCAGGTGTTTCATGGTGAGACAATGGTGCATGAGCTATTATGTGTACTGTGTTCTGCAGAGGTATGATTATTTAGTGAGCTTGCATTTGGGTTTCTGAGGTTTCTGTTTGTGTATGTGTCTGATAAGGAGGTTCACACATGCAGTTGTGTGTGATGTAAGTGTGGGTGGAGTAGGAGATGAGGTGTGCATGTTGGCAAACTGCTCATTGTCATATGTACTGACTGGTACATGGGACACCATGGAATCAAGGTTTGTGATATAGTCACATCTCTCACACATTGTGTTTGTGTGGCATAGGAGTCGAGTGGTGGTGATGCTTTCCACATCCCGTCAGCAATCGTTGATAATGTCATTAGCGATAGAGTCTTGCTTGTGTGTACTTCACAGGTGGCTATTGTTAGGCAGTGGCCTGACAGATGCTGACATGTAACATGTTATTACTTTTATGTAGTTCTCCTAATGTAAAACAGCACCTGACTGTGTGCCATAACATGGTTGAGTGAGTATGATGCTTTGGCAGGCATGCGGCCCTTGCATTAACCATAATCTTGTTTATAGGCATGGTTGCGATGGGTCTATATTATATAGTTGAAGTTTCAAAACTTCGAACTTCACATGAGCAAACTCATATGAGCGAAGTTCGAAACATCGACTATATAATAAAATTAAAAAAAAGTACCTTACCACTCTGAGCAGGGGGGCAAGCTCCCCTGCACCCCCCACTTAAATATACCAACTCCGAGAACACACTTCAGTACAGAAAGGGAAAATTTCCCATTCTGCGTGTGAAAAGCCATTGACTTTCACCTTCAACCTTTCCAACGTTCGATCATATGATGTCAACCATCTATGATTTGAACATCAGAACGGTCGCTCATCTAATATAGACCGGTTGCGATAGCATACCTACAAATGTGACAATGGACAACTCCAGCAAAGTTAGAGTCATGCTGCTACACCCTTGGGGTTGACAGCATTATGCACACTGTACGCACTCCTTGCAGTGAAGATTTGTATGTCTGTGCATGCACAGAGAACTTGTTCAACTTTGCGGTCATAATTTTGGCCTTGCAGCTCTACAATACCTGTCAAGCAACTAGACAGCAAACTGGATGTAGTGTGACATGTTGTGGGAATACAAACCTGTTCCAGTAACATACTTGTTTAGTATGAATATCATGCTGAAGGTACACATACTTTGGCCAAAGGTGGCTACTCCTCTGCAGTAGGCCGCAAATCCATGTCACATAGATGTCCACCATTAAGCTGTTGAAGGTCAGGTTGCGTGAATTGCTGTGAAATTGTCACCTAATATGAATCACTGCTGCTGTGGTGCTTGTTCAAGCAACTTTGGATGTCTGTGTCACCTGACATTGAACATTATATTGTGATGCTTCAGCTGTCCTAAACACCATGTAGTCAGTACCCTAGTGAAATCCTAGCAACCCCGGAACACGTCATAATACAAGCAAACTCAAATGATTGCTCTGGTTGCTAATCAAGGAGTCTATGTGGAAAAAGTAGGTCAAGCCTATGGAGTATTGCATGATGTGGGGCAACTATGTGGATAAACAAACAGGCTGTGGCCTGCTTCTCATCTTGAACTTGATACTAATGTTTTGCTTCTGGTGGGAGAAAGAGTATAGGAGCAAGGTATCCCAGGAGGGAGAGGCTGTGGTGTGACTAGCAGTAGTAGTTTCCAGGCACCAGCAATTCAGGGGACTCCCCCCTTTTCAACATTCTTCACAAAGTAATTGTGTCACTTCAGTATACACTGCTTGAGTAGTGTCCAAATGCAGAATAACTGCATACAAACTCCTCCTTACCTTCACAGGGTGTATGTATTACTTTCCCCTCCATTGTTTGCCTATGCTCCGAACAGACACAGACACCTTGGATGACCATTTTCTGGGACACCATGATGGAAATCACTGCAATACTGAGTTGCACACAGGACAGCTAGCATGCAGTGACAAACACTGTCCCCAGATATTCCAGTAGTCTGATATTTAAAGCCATGTAAAGAATTATCATGGAAATGATCAGTAACAATGTAGTACACCTATAGACACTGGAGCAAACCCAGTTTGTTTTGGTCAAGGGCAGATCATCCCTACCCTAACCAGTGGACCTCATTGACTGTTAAAGTATGCAATGGATGAGGGAAAAATGACTTACTCCACCTACCATGGCCTCCACTATTAGGCCATCAGGCATTGCTGAAAAACTGTAGAGGTTATTTACAAACTTGTAAGTCAGCCGGTAGATAACCAAGTGTCTGACAGTCAGTATCCAGGATTGTAACATTGGATAGTCCACCACTACAAAGAGGCCACTCACCAGTGGACCTCCTTCACAAATCATTCCTGGGACTACCCTTCTAGCCTTTCTCTTCTCTGCAGTCACGGCCACTGTTAGTGAACTCAGACTGACTACATTTGCAGATGATTGCAGATTAGGAGCTGTCACTGATTCCCACACAGAACTAACAGTTATCCAGGATGGGCTGACACACACATTCAGTTGTTGCCATTGACAACTACGAAATGCCAAGGAATGCACAATATTATCCTCTGGAAAGTCATCCACCCCTGGTAAATATCATAGTGTCAGCACACCTCCAACAGTTGACCCAGTAGTCAGGGACTTTTGGACACTGAGAGTGATTTAGCCTTTGACGTTCATGGGTCAGTAAGATGCAGGGATTCATTCAGTGATGCACAAGCTATAGAGAAAGGTATGGCATGTGAATCCCAGAATTTCATTGTTACACTGTATTTGGCACCCTTCACAACTATCATTGAGTGCAATGCCACCTTTGGTATGTAACTACACAGGCATATCCAACAACTGTAATAGCCACTGAGGTTCCACAGTAAACCAATCCATAGTCTACATAACATGTCCTATGCAGAACGTGTCAAGGCCGTAACTGTGTATTGTATGTCATACATGCTTTGGAGGGGAGGTGTGTGGCTGCCATACAAGGAGGTGTCAGATCCCACTGCGTACCTCCTGCATATCCATGAACGGACTAGCACAAGAATTACCTGTTCTACACACCTACACCTTGACTGGTATACATAGGGCATGCTGGAGAGAGTGGTATGTAACCCAGAGACTACACCCTATATGTAACAAGTTCCCCATCCATGTGAAGCACACTTCTGCTGTAACGCACATCATGTGCAAGTTTCACAATGGGATGCGGAACAAGATAATCATAACTGGTTTAGGACATGTGTCTAATGGACACAGGGAAATTGTAGATGGTTCATCTCCCATGCCACAGCTTGTAGATGCCCCAGATTCCAAAACCCTGCTTACATTTAACAAGTGTATCAGACCTCATCAGAGATTAGGGATGCATGACTAGGCTGAAAGAAGCCATTGTTCTTGTTAGCCTGTTATACACACATGAATCTGTGGAGTCATGCACCTATACTGCTTTCCCTTTCTGAAGACGTGTCTTCTGTGCTGACATTCCATCCTGTGTTCTGATGTTTATGGGTTTATTGTACCCGTGTACCCATACGTGTATCCTACACAATCCTGAGACTGAAACATAAACAGTTCTATGAGACACCTTTCATTGTGTAAGTATACAGCCATTACAACATCATCCAATGTAATGTCCACAAAATAATGTGGTTTACTCATTACAAATAGCAGCATACAATATCTGTCAGTGACCAGTACATGTGGCATGTCAAAGGCAACAATGAATGAAACACATACGAAGTAATTTATATAGTCACTCTATGCCTCAGACACATAGCTTCATTTCCCTGCATCAATGACAAGGATGACAGGGATGTAGCACAGGTATCATCACTTGCACAGGGTGTTTTGTGTGGGTGCACAAGGCCTAGGCTGACCCAATAGGTTGGCAAGCATGTGTGTGAGTCAGGAAGGGAAGCAGGCAAGATGGGCCATGGAAATGTGGCATGTGTGTCTATATGTAAACTGATTGTGACAGTTGTATGTGTGTCTGAGTGAACACAGTCAAGTTGCATGCTAGCCCTATGTGTCTGTATGTTGAACAGCTTTGAGCCATGCATGGTAGAGCTGACAGTTTACTGTCTGTGTCCCTGTGCACAGAAACTGGCTCTGCCATGAGTTGCATGGCACTTCCATGCCCAAGGTCAGAACTAGGGCTACTATCTGAGGGTGACTACTGTCTGCTGGGACCGTGTCCTCCATGGGAGCTCCCAGGACTATGAGCCCATGGCCTGCCACAGCTTGGTGTAGACAGCACACTCCCCTCTGGAGTGCTGGATGTATTGTCACTATGGGGGTGTCATTGTGCATGGCCACGTGGACTCTCAGCTGATGTAGTTGCTGACCTATGTCCACGAGTCTGACGCTCAACTCCAACCAGTCATTCCATCACAGACAATGTGCATTCCAAGACAGATAGTCTGTGATCTGTCTCAGACCATTGTCTTTCCACTGCATCAGTCAACCGATCCAGGGTATCAACAATACAGTGGAGGCAGTCATGGATGTCAGACTGTGTTGCATCCATAACCCTTAGCATTCATCTGGAGTTCTTTTGGAACATGCCTGTGCCTCCATGGTGGCCTTAAACATAAGCTGAGTGACACGTGATTAGACACCTGCAACAGGTGGTGGAGGGACAGCAGGTCTCCTATGAGCACCCCTATCAATCCGTCTGTGTGGAACCTCACCAGCTGTTTGGCTATGGCCAATATCAACACTCACTGCAGCCATAGTAGCCACACTTTCCTGTTCAATGTCCCCACACTCTGAAATCCAATATCTGTGGCCTCATGGGGCTGAGTATGCGTAAGCATACTGACTGTGTATGGTGATAATGAGGGCAGAAGAGAGATGTACACCTCTGTGACAGATTCAGCCCCTGCAACCCCCAGCTGTGCCTCACTTTGGCTACCATCATCATCAGAGTCTGAACAGAGACTGACATCAGGTTGTGAAGGGGACAGAGATCAACCCCCCCTGGTCACCTGTGATAAAAAGGGAAAAGCAATACATTAATAGGTTCATAGGTGTGTACTAGGCTAATGGCCCTGGAGCCTTTACAAGCCTAGCCCATAGGATTACCCTGGCATAGTGCCACCCAACCTTAGTTTCCAGTACCTCTGTCGAGTAGAGCCACTGGAGTGATCCCCGGGGTGGATTTTCTATTTCCCATCCACTCATCAAGATTTCTCTTGAAGATGGCCAGTGAGTTGCTCTGTTTGACATGTATGGGAAGTCTATTCCATAGCATGGGCAGTCTCTGGGTTATGAACCTGTCCCTCCAGCGCATTCTGTTGATTGTGGTAATGAGGTTGAGGTCTCTGGAGCATGTAGTGTGGAGGGATTGGGATTTCTTTAGATGTAGCATTTCTAACAGAGCTGGGTCAGATGTGGCTTTATAAGTCAAGCAGAGATGCCCTCTAAGTAGGCAATATAAGACAGCGAATAGTTGGAGTTTTTTGAATCTGTCCATATAGGACAAGTGTTTAAGGCCTAGGATTCTCTTTGTGAGGTACTTTTGCAGCCTCTCCAGTTGTTGCAGGTGTCTAGTGAGGTACATGCCAAGTGGGGCATTGTACTCAATGATTGGCCTAATGAGGGAAGAGTAGAGGGAGACAATGACCTCTTTCTTCCTGGATGCAAACTCTAGAAGGACTTTCTGACCACAGTGGCAGTGTGGTGGTCAAAACAGAGGTTGCTGTCAACCTGTGTTCCCAGATCTCTTATAATGCCTTCTGTGTTCAGTGGACTAGCATCAATCTGGTAGTTTGTGGGAACTGGGTTTTTCCCAAAGGGGATGATGACACATTTTTTGTCATTGAGCTTAAGGCCATGGTTCTGACACCAGTCATTGTTCTCAGTAAGGCCTTTTTGTAGGATGTCAACATCACTTGGGGAGTTAATAATGGCTCCCCACTTGCAATTGTCTGTGAACTTTGTTAGCCAGAGTCCCTTCGTGTTGGACTGGACTTCTGAAAAGTAGATACCAAACAGGAGAGGACCCAGGACCAATCCCTGTGGGACTCCACTCGTGACTGGTCAGCAGTCTGACTTGTAGTCAGCTACTTTCACATTGTGGGTTCTATCTGTGAGCCAGTTTGCCACTCACCTAGTGATATAGGGGTTGATGCCTAGCTTAGTGAGTCTTTCTATGATTCCTGAGTGGGGAATGGTATCAAAGGCCTTGGCCAGATCAAGGTAGGCTGTATGACCACCTTGCCTTCATCCACAGCTCTGGTGACTGACTCAGAGAAGTCGACCAAGTTGGGCAGGCATGATCTAACCTTCATAAAACCAAACTGTGTGGGATCCAGAGTTTGGAAATTCCCTATAGCCTTGCTTATTTGGTCCATGATGATGCATTCCATAGCTTTGCATATCAGACTTATCAGGCTTGTGGGGCGATAGTTCCCAGGGTCTGTAGTCACGCCTCCTTTGTGAAGAGGGATGACTATAGCAATGTGCCATTCAGTAGAGACAAAGCCTGAGGTAAGGCTGTGATTGAACAGGGCACACAGGTGAGGTGCCAGTTCACTCTGTAGTTTATGTAGAACACAGCCAGGGATATTGTCAGCTCCAATAGAAGCTGTACTCTTGGCCTTGGTCAGTGCTGTTTTAACCTGTGCAGCAGTAATACTGGGTGCCTGGCAATCTACTGGTATTGTGATTGGTCCTTTGGGGGGGGGGGTAAAGTTAGCACTGAATCTGTCGGCCAGTATATTGGCAATATCTGTTGGCTCGGTATAGGAGGTACCACTGTGCAGTAGCTCAGAGCAAATCTGGATATTGCCGTGGAGGTTCTTTACATAACTATAGAAGGCCTTGTGGTTGTCTTTACTATCTGCTGCAATTCTGTTTTCATAGCTAGCTTTAGAGGATTTGATGAGGGATCTCAACTTTTCGTTGAGGCTAATAAGGGAGTTTTTCCCATTCTTGGGAACTTTACCTTATTCCGCATCAGTTTCCTCCTTCTGTTGTAGAGTTTGTTTATGGCAGGGTACCACCAGATTGTCTTCCTTTTTTGGAGGAGAGCATCTTGGTTCTAATGGGTATGGCGAGATCCATACATTTGTGTATGTGTTTGTACAGTGCATTGATGCATGATTTGGCGGTCATACACTACTATGCTCTGCAGTACTATGTTGCAATATATGTTAAGCTTAATACACTGCTGTCACTATTACAGAGCAGTTTAACCCCCAACCTCATATAGTAGGACATGACGACATTCTTTTCTAACAAACATAGGTTCATAGGTTCAGAGATGTGTACTAGGCTAATGGCCCTGGAGCCTTTACAAGCCTAACCCATAGGATTAGCCTGGCATTGTGCCACCCGACCTTAGTACCTATACCTCTGTCAAGTGGAGCCACTGGAGTGATCCCCGGGGTGAATTTTCTATTTCCCATCCACTCATCAAGATTTGCCTTGAAGAGGGCCAGTGAGGTGCTCTGCTTGACATGTATGGGAAGTCTATTCCATAACATGGACAGTGAGTTATGAACCTGTCCCTCCAGCATGTTCTGTTGATTGTGGTAATGAGGTTGAGGTCTCTGGAGCATTTGGTGTGGAGGGATTGGGATTTCTTTAAATGTAGCATTTCAAACAGAGCTGAGTCAGACATGACTTTGTAAGTCAAGCAGAGATCGCCTCTAAATAGGCGATATGAGACAGAGAATAGTTGGAGTTTTTTGAGTCTGTCCATATAGGACAAGTGTTTAAAGCCTAGGATCCTCTTTGTGAGGTACTTTTGCAACCTCTCCCATTGTTGCAGGTGTCTAGTGAGGTACATGCCAAATGGGGCATTGTACTTGATGGTTGGCCTAATGAGGGAAGAGTAGAGGGAGACAATGACCTCTTTCTTCCTGGATGCAAAACCCTTAGTAATGAGATGTGCCACATAGAAGGAGTTTCTGACCACAGTGGCAATGTGGTGGTCAAAAGAGAGGTTGCTGTCAATCTGTGTTCCCAGATCTCTTATAATGCCTTCTGTGTTCAGTGGACTACCATCAATATGGTAATTCAAGGGAACTGGGGTTTTCCCAAGGGGGATGATGACACATTTTTTGGCATTGAGCTTAAGGCCATGGTTCTGACACCAGTCGTTGGTGTCATTGAGGCCTTTCTGTAGGATGTCAACATCACTTAGGGAGTTAATAATAGCTCCCAACTTGCAATCGTCTGCGAACTTTGTCAGCCAGAGTCCCTTCATTTTGGTCTGGACTTCAGAAAAATAGATACCAAACAGGAGAGGAACCAGGACCGAACCCTTTGGGACTCCACTCATGACTGGTCAGCAGTCTGACTTGGAGTCAGTTACTTTCACACTGTGGGTTCTATCTGTGCGCCAGTTTGCAACCCACTAAGTGATATAGGGGTTGATGCCTAGCTTAGTGAGTTTTTCTATGATTCCAGAGTGGGGAATGGTATCAAAGGCTTTGGCCAGATCAAGGTAGGCTGTATAAACCACCTTGACTTCATCCACAGCTCTGGTGACTGATTCAAGGAAGTCAACCAAGTTGAGCAACCATGATCTAACCTTCACAAACCTAAACTGTGTAGGATCTAGAGTTTGGAGATTCCCTGAATCCTTGTTTATTAGGTCCATAATGATGCATTCCATAGCTTTGCATATCAGACTCATCAGGCTAATGGGGCAATAATTCCCAGGGTGTGTAGTCACTCCTCCTTTGCGGAGAGGGATGACTGTAGCAGTGCATCATTTGGCAGGGACAAAGCCTGAGGTGAGGCTGTGATTGAACAGGACACACGTGAGGTGCCAGTTCACTCTGTAGTTCATGTAGAACACAGCCAGGGATATTGTCAGGTCCCATAGAAGCTGTATTCTTGGCCTTGGACAGTGCTGTTTTAACCTGTGCAGCAGTAATATTGGGTGTCTGGCAGTCTTCTGGTATTGCGATTGGTCCTTTGGGGGGAGAGGGGTAAAGTTAGCACTAAATCTGTCGGACAGTATATTGGCAATATCTGTTGGCTCAGTATAGGAGGTACCATTGTGCAGTAGCTCAGAGCAAATCTGGGTATTGCCATGGATATTCTTTACATGACTATAGAAGGCCTTGTGGTTGTCTTTACTATCTCCTGCAATTATGTTTTCATAGGTAGCTTTAGAGGATTTGATGAGGGATCTCAACCTTTTGTTGAGGCTGATAAGGGAGTTTTTCCAGTCTTGGGACTTTGTCTTATTCTGCATCAGTTTCTTCCTTCTGTTGTATAGTTTGTTTATGGCAGGGGACCACCTAATTTGCTTCCTTTTTTTTCAGGAGAGCATCTTGGTTCTACCTGGGTATGGCGAGATCCATGCATTTGTGTACATGCTCGTACAGTGCATTGGTGTATGATTCGGTGGTCATGCAACTATTCTCCAGTTGCATGGTTGCCGTGAAGTTAGCCACCTCTGTTTTTAGGAGCCCAAAGTTAGCTTTAGAGAAGTTTTTCATGGTGGTTACCCTTGTGGGGGGTGGGAGGGATGTGGATTTCCAAGGTGATTAGTTTGTGGTCAGATCTAACCAGGGAGTTGACTATTGGTGTAAAGCAACGGTTGCCCATGTTAGTAATGACCAGATCAAAATGTTGCTACCTCTAGTGAGGGTAAGAATGAGCTGGTCCAGAGCATTGGAATTAATGAATTCCAGAAAGCATTGGGCAAGTGTACTGGTATATGAGTAGTTTTCCCAGTTAATGGAGGGGTAGTTGAAGTCGTCCAGTATGAGAGTGTTAGGTTGGACTCTAATATTCTCCAGGGTGCTTAGGAATGTGGAGTGTGAGTCTTGGGACATGGTTGGGGACTTATAGCAGGCTATGACCTGAATCGCTGTCTTACCCATTGTTAGCTGTACCTGAAGTATCTCAGATATGTTATGTTGGTATACCAGTCTGGAGGTGTGCGCATCCTTTATGAATATGGAAACACCACTACCTTTGGAGCTTCGGTCCAAGTTCTGGGGCCGAAAGGTGTGCAATGAGTTATAGCCTAGTAGTGGAGGGGTGCTTTCTGCTGCCTTGAACCAGGTCTCTGTTACAGCACAAATGTCGATGTTCTCTATTTTAAGGAGTGCTTCAAGCGACTGCATTTTAAGATTTAGACTTCTAGCATTGAGCAGCATAACTCTCAGATTGCATTTGTTTGTAGCTTTTACGGTGGTAATTTGGTCTTTGGAACACCGCCTAAAAAGGCACTATAGAAGTGGCAAGAACCTTGGCCAGTATCCAGAATCCCAGGGGTGGCAGATGCAGGCCATCTCTGGCAAAGCATCAAGGTCTGTCAGTCATGTCATCCCAGGCAGATAGATACTGGATCCCCTTAGAATGACACCAGAAACTTAGACAATTGTTGAAATCAGTCATTTTCTGCTTGTACTGTGGTATCATTCTGGGTGATGGTAGGATGCTGCTCGGGGCTAGGGTCATACCCGCCAGGGCTACATAATCCAAGAGCTCCTCCATGTCTCTTTTCATGTAGTCCAGGGAGGTACATCTCAGGTCAATCACACCCACATGTACAATGACAGAGTCATGTTTGTACCTGTTGTTGAGGGACCTGAGTGTGTGCATTATGTGGTGGATCCTAGCACCTGACAGGCAGCTGATGGTTATTTTCTCCTTATTCAACCTAGTGAGTGGGACATCAGTGTGCCTTACTATTGAGTCACCTATGACTAGTGTGTTGGGCATGCTGTTTTGCCTTAGGCGCTTTGGTTGAGTGGCACACTGTTTAGGAGAGTTATGTGTCTCGTGATTAGTGTTGTGGTGGTCAGGTGTGTTTCTGCCTTGGCGGTCTCTGTTGTTTGGGTAGATTTTTATTGAGAGCCTCCGCAAAGGTAGGTGTGTGATTTGTGTTTTAATGTGAAGGCAGTTCTGGTGTGTGTTCTGGAGGGCTGTGTGTTCCATTTGGTGTGGTGCAAGTGTTGACCTTCTCCTCTTGACCAGCTATTCCAATCTTGGCTGTAGAGTGTGTGGCTTCCAATTTGGGTATATAAGTGCATCTCTCACAAGTCTGAGTTTTGGGAGGTAAGAGGAGAGGGTTGTCAGTGTACACGAGGCAGTTGCTACATTGCCTCAGGATGCCCAAGTTCACAAGGCTCATAGGAGAAAGCACAGGGAACTGACCTTTAGACATGCCTGGAGGGGTGGGCATTAATAAATACTGGAGCTGTTTCCTTGTAGAACGTTTAGTGCTGGTATCACTTTTGTGTGCTACAATAATTGCTACAAGAAGTCTGGTAAAGTGCTAAACTAATAAGCTAGTAATAGTGCAGGAGAGGAGAGAACTAGCAGATCTAAGGGAAAAATTGAAGAGCAGAGTTTGGCACCGCTCAGAAGCTTACAAACAGTCCTTGATACAGCAAATCTGTATCTGGACTAGATTAGTTACAAGAAAGGTGGGAAACAAGTGTAGATGTGGACTTTTAAACCAGAAAGTTGAAAGAGATGGAAAAAAACTGCCCAAACGGCCAATAAGCTACAATTTCTGGGCCAGAAACCACTCTTCTTGTGGTAGATAGGCTACCTAGTGCTTACCACTCTCACAGATAAGCTAGCAGGCTTCCCTTCAACACAGAAAGGCTTGGGGAGCTCAGAAGCTTATAAACAGACATGGATACAGCAAATCTGTACCTGGACTAGACTAGTTACAGCAATTTGGGAAACAAGTGCAAACGCAGACTTTTAAACCAGAAATTTGAAAGAGATGGAAAAACTGCCCAAACGGCCAATAAACTATAATTTCTGGGCCAGAAACCACTCCTCTTGTGGTAGATAGGCTACCTAGTGCTTATTACTGTCACTCATAAGCTAAAAGGTTTTCCACCAACACAGAAAGTCTTGGGGGGGGGCTCAGAAGCTTACAAACAGTCCTGGATACAGCAAATCTGTATCTGGACTACACTAGTTACAGGAAAGGCAGGAAAAAAGCACAAACACTGGCTTTTAAACCAGAGAGTAGAAAGAGATGGAAAAACTGCAGAAATGATAATAAACTACAATTTCTGGGCCAAAAAACACTTCTCTTCTGGTAGCTAGGCTACTTAGTACTTAACACTCCTACTGATAAGCTAGAAGGCTTCCCTCCAACACAGAAGGGCTTGGGGGGGCTCAGAAGCTTACCAACAGCACTGGATACAGCAAATTTGTATCTGGACTAGACTAGTTACAAGAAAGGTGGGAAACAAGCGCAAATGCAGGCTTTTAAACCAGAAAGTTTAAAGAGATGGAAAAACTGCCCAAACAGCCAATAAACTACAATTTATGGGCCAAAAGCCACTCCTGTTGTGGTAGATAGGCTACCTAGTGCTTACCACTCCTTCTGTAGTTACTTGTAAATAAAAGCTAAATAAAAGGAGAAAAAGTGCCAAATCAAATAAACCCAAAAAATATATATATATATATAAAACAATGCCACTTGGAAGGACCAAAACTGACCACTAAATAAAAATGTATACTTTATTAAAATCACACTCATAAACACATTATCGGATTCACTGCATTCTCATCTAAAAGACAGACTTCATCAGATGTAGAATCCAATTACATTTAAAGTATTTATAGACTGAAACAAATTAAGTCCATAATTAAAAGCTAAATGCTGAAACAACAAATTCTATTTGTTTAAAAAAAAAAAAAAACTTAGACTAGTTATACATAGTCTAAATGAAGTCAAAATTAATAGTGTGTTCCAAAGCATAAAAAGCTTGTAAAAATGTATCTGATCCCAGACCTGTAGCCCAAAGCAGAAAATGCATCAAATATTTTTACAACAAATACATTTAAATATTGTATCATCCACTGTCCATAAAAAAATGCATATATATATATATATATATATATATATATATATATATATATATATATATATATATTAGGAGCTATGAAAATAGGAGAGGTGGGGATGTAAGGGATATAACAGAAGAATTGGAAGCCTAGTGGATAGTCAGGTTGAGAGCAGACGCTGGTCATGAGCTTAATGACTATGTCCCACTGAGACCCATCCTGAAATCTAGTCTATTACATAGGTGATTTGGAAGTAGTGAATGATGTTGCAATATGTGCGATGAATACTGTTATTTTTATTTTTATTATTAGTTTTTACCAGCTTTAGGTTAGACATGTTTGTAGATTATCAATAATGTAGATTAAGGTTTTATAGATGACTGTACCTTTAACATTGTAGTAGATAAGTCATGTGATTTTAGTCTGAATCATTAAATTTGTTGGTTTTAAGCTGTCTTTTGGAATACACCTGAAGAAGCATTTGGTGAAAGCACTTGTGTTTTTTATTAAAATATATATTGTGAATCTGGAGCCTTGTCTGTGTTTGCCATTGTTCTTTTTTACTGTAGGATTTTTTTGCTATTTGGAACGGAGGCACCTGGTCACCAGTGATAGTTGCTTTACTTGTTTTTGTGATATGTAAATAAAAGCTCTTTATACAAGAATCTCATAAGCAACAATGATGTACACTGTTGACATTGGGCAATACTCTGCAAAGTTGACACATATGGCAATCTGTAATGTCCTGACAGTACTGTGAAGTCTATCAATGTGCTCACACCTACGTGTATATATATTTATGTATGAATCTAAACTGTGTACAGTCAGGAAATATATGTGCAGTTGTTAGTCATGCAGACAGTACATCAATCCAGCCAGCAGGCCAGGGATGACACTTTAGCGAAAACATTGCACTAAATCTACATCTCTAACACAACAGTATTGTGCTTACCAGGAGCAGGAGCATAGGCTCATCCAATTCCTGATGGTCCTGGGAAAATATGAGGGAGAGGTAATGTAAACAGCACCACATGTTGCAGTATAACAGGGTAATACATACAAAGATCACACATTTGCAGTAGCTACTATGTTAATTGGTATGTTGGTCACAATCTGAGCATGACATTTAAAGTGCTGCTAATCTCCCCCCCAAAAAAAAACACCTGACACACTGAATGCTGCAGTATTCCAATGTTGATCCAACTAAGCATACCTGGACGCTCCTCTTGCATGGAAACACTGGCACCCACATCCAGGACATACTGTGTGATGGATGCCTGGGAGCTGTACTGAGTTCCTAGGTTCACCAGGAACTCCTTAGTGACTGACAGTGGTTGTTCTGCCTCAGGTCCTCCACCAGTGACACCATGATCCATGGCCACATCCACTGCTCTTCTGAATGTGGCATTGATCATGTCTGTGTCCCGGTGTAGCACCTGGTCATATGTCCTGCTCTGGTGACTGACAGCCTTCACATTGTGGACCAGGTCTGCCCACAATGCTGCCCACTCTTCCCTGTTTGCCTTTCCCCTGGACAGCAGGAGTTCACAATGTTGATGCAAGGCGTCCAGGATGATATCATTTTCAGTGCCTGTAAAAGGGCCCCGACATCGGGATACATATTTCCTGAAAGACAACAAAATGGGAACACGTCAGGATTACATACGTGTGAGTACAGTATGTGGGGATACAACAATAAAATATGGCTAGTGGTATTCACTGCTTCATTACACATGTCATATTCAACAGTGTGCAAACACACAAAGGGTGTGTTTGCAAGTATGATAGTAGGTATAGGTTCTTCAATCTGGCAGCATATGATAGAAGGTCAACCACTTTAGCAATGTGAGTGTCAAAAGAAAGGCCACTGTCAGATAACCTCTTCTGTGCTTAGTGGATTGCCACCTATATGGTAGCAGCAACTCTAACCCTGTGGGTTCTGTCCTTCCCATCTTGTGACATATGGGTTGGTAGGCTGTATGGACTGCCTTTCCTCATCAATGGCCTTTCCATTATGATCCTCTCCATATGATTGTCCTTTGAAAGCTTTCTCCTCTTATATTACATCATAAAGCCTTTCTTAGAACTGTAAGCTATTCCTGTTTGTGCCATGACAGATACTGATGTATGATCACACACCCATCACAGGAGTCCATTGTAGTGTGGCCCTTAGGGGTACCCTCCCCTTATAATACATAAAAAC
This sequence comes from Protopterus annectens, assembly GCF_019279795.1. Taxonomy (NCBI): domain Eukaryota; kingdom Metazoa; phylum Chordata; order Ceratodontiformes; family Protopteridae; genus Protopterus; species Protopterus annectens. The sequence continues at coordinate 658,294,410 of NC_056736.1, read as the reverse complement.
AACCATACCAAACAAATAGCAGTGTACTATTAGAACTGCTATCAAGGAAAATTTCCAGGAGACTGGTGTATCTAATTAACAAACAGCATTCTCCCCTTACTGTACTCTAGTTCCTCTGTAGGTATAAAACTGGAGATCAATGACATGTTGTCAGTACAGTTCTAAGAAAGGCTTTATGATGTAATCCCCATTCCCCCTAAGTATATCCAAACATATGCAATATTTTGGAAATAAAATGGTTACTTACCTGATGGAGTACAATACTCCTCTGTTGAAAGGAACAGATATATAAATGTTGTGACAATGAGGTCACCCTGCAAAGTAACTGTCATACACAATGGTTCCCCTAGCTTGATGTCTGCCTTTTATCATGGTTCTCATTAGCAAGTGATTGCCTCTGAACCAGTTTGTGCTTCTGAAATGCTAATTGCAGCCTACACCGCTGATTTACAGTATAACCAGCCAATCTCATGCAACCATTGAACAAGATATAAGGCCTCAATGTAGATTACAACCCCTTTCTCATATGTTAGGGTGGAAATTACTGGGGTAAAGATATTACGTCATCACGGAGAGAATGTCTGTAGCAGCTACTTTTTTCATACAGTTGTGTGTGCTAAAGGCTGAAGCTGAAACTGATGCTGCAGGCAATAGGCATAGGCAGAGAGAGTGAACACTTTGCAGGACAACAAGCTTTAAGAGTAAGTGTGGAGCCTTTGGCAGCCTTGTTATATAGGCAGAGCTAGATTGAGGGAATCCATCCCACTGGAAATTAGGTTATGTGTTTAAGGCAAGTATGTTAGCCAAAGGTATCACTAACAGAATAAAAGGCAAAATGCTTGGTGTGTCATACAAAAAGGCAGGGAGTACATTAACCATTATGTCACGCAGTTGGGCAACTGCCAAGTCACATGTTATGTTACGGTAGTACCCTGTTACGTGTCTGCTGGCAACCTTTGTGTCCAGCATAGCTTCCATATAGGGTCTATATTGTATATCTGAAAGTTTTAAACATCAACTCTCATATGAGCGACACCATATGAGCGATGTTTAAAACATCGAACATATAATAAAAAACTTAAAAAAGAAAAACAACTTACATAAACGCTTCGGGCAGAGGGGCAAGCCCCCCTGCACCCCCACACCCACGCTACATAAATATTCCAACTCCGAGATCGCATTACATTGAAGTAAAGGGAAAATATTCCCTACAGTGATTTCCATTTACGCTCGCGACATTTCACATTTCTAACCATTTGGTGTCGCCCAAATGGCATCCGCAGTCTTCATCTTTCGATCGGGTGATATAGACCCTCCATATATGTATGTTACTTGTGCAGCTGTGGTTGTCTCTAATATCACTAGCAAATCATTATGAGCTGCAGTCTGATTACTGGGCCTCCATTTCAGTACAAACTTTGAAATCCTGTGGGAATTCAGTATAATGCATGACCTGACATTCTTTGCACTTTCTAGTGTTGTAATAGGAGTAGTCAAGAGTAGTCCCATCTGTAGGCCTTTGACTTATATTGTTTAGAAGTAGACATTTCATCTGTACTGCTTTGGATGGATAAATAGTTGATGAGACACACATACATATCACAGTTTATAATGTTAATGTCCACATACATGTATTTTCAATGTTAGATGCAGTTGTAATTGAACCCAGGACCATGTGTACCAAAAAAATAATGTTCTCAATGCATTTTACATACTGAGCTACAGAGTTACTGTTACAGCAGGTGTATTTTTACATGTTGTAGATATCATTCCATGGTTATCTGCTGTTACATACCTCACTTACATCTATTATTATGTGTATGGCTTTAGAGTGTTGTATTTGTTTACCAGAGTCACAGTTAAAAAACGTTAATGGTTTAGCAAGTGTATTTGTACATGTTGTACATATACTTGCAGGGTTACCTGCTATTAGATACCTCACTTACATCTATTCTTATGTGTATGGCTTTATACTGATGCATTTCTGTACTAGAGTCCTAATTGCAGTACTATTTTCCCTTACTCTTTTAGCTGATTTGTGTGGTGGGGTTAATGATGGGAACTTGAACATTACTATGTTTGATTAAAATACCTGTGCTGATTTGCAGCTGTGTGGCTTGACAGGTTGATCCACTGTTCCACAAGTGTGATGGTTCTGGGTTCAAAATAGGGCACAGGTGTACTTTTTGAACATGATTAATATTTTTTCAAATACATATATCAATGTAGCTCTACTTAGCATAGCTTAGCAATGTGGCCCACTGCACCATGTCACACAAAAACTCTTTAAAGAAAAGAAAAAAAGGGAGATAAGACAGTGGTGAAATGGGGTGCAAGCAGGGGGAAAATCATAGTGAAAGGCAGGTGCCTATGTGTAAGAAGGGTGTAGGAAAGAACCATTGCTACCCATTTCTTATACAGCAATAACTGTGCACTTTAACAGATTTTTTGCATGAATTTAGACTGTCACCCTCAGAGAGACCGGTGAGGACAACAGAAGTGCGTTGGCAATCCAATTGGACCAAATTGAGTATGTCCAGTGGGCATGTGTGAAATGGAGAGCTATGTACGGGACAATATATTTTTTTTGAGACAGATGCCCATTTTTTTTGTTGTTAAGGTGAGAGTGGAATGTTGGGGAAGGGACATAGTTACATGTGGGGGAGGTAAGTTGGGAAGGTGAGGAAGCTTTTGCAGACAGACAAGTCAGCAGACAGTCAGCAGATGGGGGAGTAAACACATTGGTTAGGGAGGGTGTTGTGGAATCCCAGTCCCATGGATGTCAGACATGGTAGCAGTGTGACTCAAGTCGTCACCCATGGGACTGTCAGTACTGCTCCTTCACTGCTCCTGTGGTGGCAGTGGTTGACGCTGGTGTGCAGGGCAAGGCTGCCTCACCAGGACAGACAACATGCTCGCCATCTGACATAGGCGTACACTGAGAGTTTGCTGCAGAAGCCCACACACCATGCCTGACAATTCCTCATGGGTGACATAATCATCCCCTCCACTTCCACTCCCAGAGCGGGGACCAACCCCAGCCTCTGTGGCAGATTTACCCAACAGCCCAGTTAGTGCAGGAGCAGCGGGGGGGGGTCCACCAGGGTGCGACCCAGGCCCTGGTGCCACAGCCGAGGAGGCCAAGGTAGGTAGATCACCAGAAATTGGCCTAACTTCTCATGCTGTAGAAAATAAATATAAACATAAGGTGAGAATAAACATAACCAAACAGATGTTAGTATTAACATTATAGAAAATAATGATTAATCCAATTAAATGGAAAGGAATATAATGAGGAACACAACAATAAATAACATTAATAGAATTATTTTAACAGCAAAGCAATATGGAATTATATATAAGGCCAACATAGGAGGTAGTTACAAAATATATATTAATATCAAATCATAATAATAAATAACATTAATAAATTAAAGAAGAGAGGGGCTGGGTGAGAGACAGAAAACTACCATTAGTAACTTCACAGGTAATATTACTACACAGACTACTACTACATACTTCTACATATGTACAGTTTCAATTGTGAGTACAGTGACTGCAGCTGTGGTATAGATGATGTTGCATGGACATAGCTCTCCACCTGTTAGCATGGGACAGTATGGGCCAAGTTCTAACACAAGGTGGTACAGAGGCACAACTACAGGGAGCAGTTGTACATAATGTGCTCATACATTACTAGCAAGGTGTTCTGATAACGGATTTGCCAGTAAATTACATTCCAAGTAATGTAATTTATCTGCTAATCAAGGACCTGACACGAGGCATTACTCATTACATTCCGAAACATTGTGACAGTTGAGAGGTATGTTCGTGTACACTAAGTAGACTAGACAGAAGGTAATTTCTGAATTGGCTGCCATGGGATTAGAACCTAAAAACTGTGCCTACAGGGAAAATGTGCACTTATTTTAACAGTTGACTGGTGTCAGGTTAGAACACACATGCAGTGAATACAGGAATAATGCACACTTATTTGACAGGATTACATTAGACCACAATCCTGTTTTGAACTTTATTGATAATGTTCCTTACAATCTGACATTTATACACATGGATAGCTGCCCAGGACGTCAGCTACCTTACCCATATACCTTATTCCTTGACTGGGTGGAATATACAACATTGTTTTAGACAAAATGGCCAAAACACAGGCTTGAAACTTACTGTGGGCATTGCACTACATTTATTTCAAACAGTTTTTTTCTGCAGTCTTTATTCATTTACATTTCACAGTTGACTGGAGTCAGATTAGAATACATATGCAGTGAATGCAGGAATAATGCAAACTTATTTGAAAAGATTACTTATCAAAGCACAATCCTGTTTTAAACTTTATTAATAATGTTCCTTCAAATCTGGCATTTAGACACATGGATATCTGCTCAGGACTTCAACTACCTTACCCACATACCTTGTTCCTCGACTTGGTAGAATATATAGCATTATTTCAGACAAATTGGTCAGAACACAGGCTTGAACCTTACTCTGTATTGCACTACATTTATTTCAGACAGTTTTGTTGCATTCTTCTTTCATTTACATTTGACAGTTGACTGGTGTCAGATTAGGACACACATGCAGTGAATACAAGAATAGTGAACACTTATCTGAAAACATTGCATATCAAAGCACCATCACCCTTTAAATGTATTGATTAATGTTGCTTCAAGTCTGGCATGTAGAGCTTGGATATCTGTGTAACACTTCTAATAAATAACACATATATGTTTGCCATTAATTGAGTGCAACCTACAGCATATTTCACACAATGAGCAGACCAGAACAATGATAGTGCAGATGTCTGCTGTATATGTATATGTGCAGCTTGGCATCGCTAAGCAGCGAGCCACACCACGCAAAAATCTCATAAAGATTAAAAATAAATAAATTGTCCTGTGCTTACCATCTGTCCAGAATTTTTCTGGACAGTCTACAGGTAAGGGACAGCTTCTACACTGTTGCTTGCACGGATTCAATATCCATGTTACTCTGATGTCCCTTGGCAGTCCACCATGATTAATATGCATGGTATGCTGTTGAGGGGAAACCATGGCCGTGTACATGGATACATTCTGTGTAGGCTCTACATGTAGCCTACATGAATTTTATTGAATCCTGGAGTTAGTCTTTTCTTTAAGGGATGTATATAGAAAATCTCCATGTAAAACTGCATTTTTTTTTAAATTCCATTATTGGCTAAGCACTTGTGTAAACTTTAAAACATATATGCACAATATTTGCATTTTGGAACTATGCATTTTGTGTAAATGTGAGGGAAAAAACACAATGTAGTGTTTACTCTAAGTGCAGTTATTCAAGTCTTTTGCAGAAATGCAGACTGGCACTGCATGAGAAACAATGTGATTGAGGTCATGGGTTTTAGTAATCGGGTACAGGAAAACTGAGTAAACATAACATAACATATGGTGTATGTGCTAAGATCTAGTGTTGATGCTTGATCTGATGGAGACAAGGTTTTGCAACAAACTGATCATGATGAGGGGTAATGCTCTGAATACAGGATGAAGGGATTATTACTGACAGATGTTGAAAGAGGATGGAAGGTAATAGCGGTATTAAATGAAAAAAAAACAGCAAATCTGTTTTTGGATAATACCTGCTTTGTAGTTGCAGGTCCAAGGTGCAATATAATGTTAAGAGACTGTCCAAAAGCTAACTAGGTCTTGGGTTCTGTCTTATGGATTGTGGGAGAATATTCTAGGCTTTGTCAGGCACTAAAATAAAATTGGAATTGCCAAAACAGGTACAGCTGAGAGATATGGGCAAGGTGAAGATTGACTAAACTAAGAGTAAACTTTGGAGGTTTTTTTTCAGACAGCTGCCTTTTTAGTGAAAGCTGGAGTAGGTAGTTGAGTGTATCCTTAGTAATTTGAATTTCTAGTCAGTTGCGTCTAAGTGATATACAGTTATATGTTCTTGTAGTGTGACTTGAGATGAACTATCGTGTGCTTGTTCTAGCTATCCTATCTAAACAGAATAAAGGTCTTGTAAAGGTACTGGAGCCATACAGTAGACCAAGCAGTGGGAAAGCTCTAACTGTGATCAGGAGCAGCCTTCAGTAAAATGGCATCCTGGACAAAAGGGTCCTTTGTGCCCCCTCCCCACTGGTGCTCACTCCACTGCACACATCACAGAGTGCCCATTGGTTTACCCCATCCTGGTTTCCCCACAATGAATAAAATAACTGAATTAGATAGGGATATGGGGTTCCTGATGCTCTTGAGTTTTTCTTTTTTTAGGTTTCATCCTGTAATGGCCTGAATAAAAATCATAATTAAGGGAATAAATTCAATCTCACTCTTCAGTTTTGCTTTTGCCTGCATGCTTTCAAAACACCCTACCTGATTTAGTCTGTACTTTAATTGTGGAGGAAATAACTGAATTAAGCCAGGGGGCTGGGAGCTGATAATATTTTTTTTTAAGTAGCCTTTTCATCCTAAGGTGGTCTGAACAAAAATCATAATTAATGAAAGAAATTCTGTTTTAATCTTCAGCTTTGCTTTTTCCTGCCTCCCTTGTGCATACTTAACCGAAGAAGAATGCAGTGAAGCTGGGGGTCTGAGGGCTGCTAGGTACTCTGAGGTGCATTGTTGAGCTTTTCTTTCTGACCTTCTGATCTAATGATGACCTGAACAAAAAATAAGGAAAGAAACTCAGTCTTTTTTAGTAATATTATTTCAAGGAAGAAAGGCTTAATGTTTAAAGCTGTCAAAAAAGGCAGTTCACAATTAACACAGAAGATAAATGTTTGCAAGGATACTTAAAATCATATCTGGGAATACTGACTCCTTATCCCCTCAAAAAATGTTCATTATTCCAACTGCTGCAGTAGTCCTTAGTTTATATAAGTTTCCCATGTAGGAAACCATTGGCCAACTTCAAAAAGCTATGCCCTCCCAATCCTTCACTCCGACTGCTGATTGGCTTTAGTCTCAGGATGGAAATCAGCAGTAAGAGTGATTAATCATTATTTAGTACTTTCTTGCTGTCTTGAGAATGATCTCTTGGGCTTCACAGGAGCAGCAATCAGTTAAGAGCTTCATTTCCGGCAGGTAAGTACTTATTGGGGTACCCCTGCATTCAGAAATTGTTGCTCTTTTAAGAATAGCAGTTTGTCTGTTTGTTTTTTTTTTTTTGTACTAAAATCAACATTTCCCATTCAGGAAGCCATGTATTTTTCTTAATATTGGAAGTTTGCTATCAGAGATCATTATTTTGACTTGGTGTTTATTATGATATTTGGGACTAATTTTGTGAAAAATTGTCTTCTGCTTGGATAAACTTTGAATTTTTTTGGACAGAAACGTTTAAGGAGGAACAGGTGTAAAATTTGTGTTAGTGTAATGCTTATGTTCATGTCGTGACAACCTACCTTCCATTTTGATTGTCAGAGTGTGTGTGAGTGTTTGAACAGTACTTATGGGTAAATTCTGTTCTATTTTTATTTTTCATAATCTAAGGGACTGTGGAAAGTGTTGTGAGTATAAATGTGCTGCTAGTGAACATTCAGTGACATCATTTGAACAACTTGCTCCAGCAATGCTTACTCCTTTTTGGTGTTTCTTCCCCAGTTAGAGCATAGATACTTGCTCTGATCTGGCTGGCTCTTCTCCTGCAGTACCTGGAAAGAAACAATCACTTATCAAGGAGTCCTTGTCATTGTTGTGGACTCAGTCTACACCTCAGCCAGTAGTGGATGAACCTGCAGTTTATTCCTCAGACCACTCACTCCTCTGTCTTCTGCTACTATAGTCCATTCAGCTAGCATAAACTGAAGGTCAGCCATATCCTGTTTGGCTGGTCAATAAAGGTATGGGAGAACATCTTCTCTGGATCTAGGAGACAGTCCAGGAGATTCTTTATGGTGTCACTGTGGCAAGACATAATTAAACTGGGCAGACATCCCCTCCTTAGAGTCTGTTCTCTTCTGATGGAACTCCAAGAAATAAAAAGTTAAACATTGGGCAGGATTCATGAAGCCTCCATGTAAGAGTTACAAGTCTTACACGGAGGCTGCAGTTAAACGGAGTGATGTCAGCATGCCATGCATATTCATGAGAGCATGCTGACTCACACCTAAGGCTAACATGGTCCGTGTAAGAAAGTAGGGGGCGTGTCCACAGGACAAGTCATGCAAATGGACACGCCTCCAGAAGAGTCACAGTCCCGAAAGTAAACACCCACGAGCGAGTCCATGTAAATGTCAACAAACACAACACAACACATGCCCCCACAGACTATAAATATAAAATGTAAAAATGAACAGTTATATTTTTTTTTGTAAGTTTTACAAATGTTTGCCTGTAATTGTGCTCGTTTGCGCGGGTATGCCCTTCGCTTAGTCACAGTTAGCAGTCAGTGGAAAAGCATATAAGATCTAAATATGCAAAGTAACTCAAGAAGCAATAGTGTAGCGGTAGAGACATGGGCTGAAGAGGAGGCAGTCATGGTTCGAGCCCCAACAACATCAATTTTTTTTTCTAGTGAAATAAGCACCAAACAATTCCCTGACATATATGTACATATATATAATTATATTTTATGTAAAATGTAATGAAATGGGCCATGTATTTTGAAGAAATGTGAGATAATAAAAAAAAAATATATCAGAAGTGCCTATAGCTGAGCTACGCTCTAACAAGCTGAGTATATCTGCCCGTAGGTGAGCAGTGGTTTACCAGGTGTAAATTGAGTGCCCGGGGTTGAGCAGCATTTTAACATGCTGAGACTGTGTGCCCGTAGCTGAGCTGAGTGTAATATGCATGCTGACAGCCAAATGATGCGTAAACCAGCGTAACCCATTTGCGCGGAGCTGCGCACCCTGCCAACAAGCTTACCGGTGGGCAACGTTGAGCAAGCTGTATCAAAACTGCCTTTACACAGACACATCTCCTAGCCTGTGTAGACAGTCATAAAATAAAAAAAAGCAATGTCCAGGCTCGAACCCAGGATACCATGCACCATAGTCAAAGTACTGAACCACTAAGCCATGACAGTTGCACTCAGAAATGCAGTATTAGCAAATATATAGGAATGAATGGAAAGAGAAGCATGACAAAGCAGGTTTTGTGAAGCTGATACATTTGTAAAATGGCCAATCACAGATAAGTGCGGGAAAAACGGCATATATAAGCCCCATAGGCGGGAATACACAGCATAACTGATTGTGGAACCTATCTGCAGTCAGAATGGCAGGTGTAGGAGAGGGTAGTTGCTTCCGAGCACAGAGGTAGGGCATTGAGGAGTCCAAATATATGGTTTGGCTCCTCGTCCACGATCATGAGGCCCAACTCATGCAGGGCCAGGTCCTGTGGGGAGCATACAAGGCTGAGGCATGGGACTGGTTGGCACATGATCTCACCAGTGCCACAGGAATACCAAGGACTGGTGAACAGGTCCGTCACCACCATGCGGACCTGAAGAGATGGAAGCAGGACCAACTGAACCATTGGATCCAGGAGGCCCGGCAAATGCCCAACGCCCCACTACTGAGTAAGTTACATGTAATTATTTATGTAAGAAATAAAACTAGCTGATATTATGGAGATGTGTATTCCAATATCACTTCATTTATATTATAGCTGCAGGTGTACGTTCCGCGAATCGTCGAGCCTATGCCGATAGGCTTGTGCGGTTGCACCACCAGGCAGGTTAGTAATCCTCTCCCTGAAACTGTAAATAAATATAAGTATGACAGCTTGCAAAAGAGTGCAGTGTAGTCAGTTATTAATAAAAACTGCAAGTAACAGTGTAAGAGTGATTCTGCTAGTACTGTGTGATTACATAAGTGTGATGCAGCCTGTAATCCAAAAATAAAAATGAAACAGGTCTGAAATAAAGATGTTCCACCTGTATTGTAATAGGACATAACCTGCAGCAGGCTGTAAATTACAGCTACACAAGTTGAGTACAACACATGTGTGAAATATATCCCTGTTTAAACTGTGAAACATGACACAAGTGAGACTGTTGTAAAGGATTGTTGTAACCAAGTAAACATGTTAATAAAGCCTAAAATTAAGTACCATCCTGAACTGTAAATATAAATCAAGTGAGAGTGTGAGAAAGAGGTATGAATCCACCAAGAAAGTTGTAATAACTCCTGAATAAACTATACTGCAGTCAGTACAGCATGAAATGAATGTGACAGGCACAACCAAAAAGTGAAATGTGTGCAATAAAGTAGTGAAGCTGGAATGTGTCCCACAATTTGGATATGTAGCTGTACCTTAGCAATATGCAGATAGTTTGTTTGTATGCAATACCAAACATCCACAGTTGTCTAGAGCCATATAAATTAAATGTAGCAGGATGCTGTAGCTGAACAGAGGCAGATATGAACGTGTATGAATAAAAATGCAATGTATATTAATGTAGCAGTAACATTCCCATCACCAACATGCCTAAGTTTACACATAGGAAATTGTAGTCAGACCTGTAGGGTGTATATATCTGCAGCTAGTAGAAATGTACAGCATATGTATAGGTAATTTAAGTTGTTAATGAAATATTTCTTCACCCTACCCTATAACCACAAATAATCCATCTCACATGAAATGGGTATGTGTATTCACAATTAATTCCCCTGGACATTTGTCCTGTTGGTTCATAAATATTTGCATGTACGTTGATGCATGTGACCTGTTCATACATCCAAACCTGTTGGCCTGTTGCCATCAATCAACCCTGCATGCTGTTGGATTGTGTACTGTTGTTCAAATTATGCATGTGTTATGCTTGTTGTTCAATGTTTTGAATTTATGGGTGTTTGGTTAATGGGAATACTAATGCATGCTGTTATAACTAATTGTGAATGGTATTGTTTGTTACTAACCCACACCATCCTAAAATATTGAAAACATAGAACGACAGGGAAGGTGGGTTCCAGCGGACCCACCTCTCCCACCTCAGCTGGCGAGTGCACCTGGCACTAGTGCCCAAGCTGGACCCTCCTCCAGTGGCCCTGTGCCACCTTCAGGTGGAAGCGCTGCAGGAGATGGGGCTCATCCCCCCTCTGCAAGCGTGGCCAGAGGAGACCGTCCACTCACCCTCCGTAGTGTCCAGACTGTGGTGCATAGAGAGATCAGGCATTCTGTGCTTGAGCCCCTACGCCAGCTTGAGGCATGGGTGGCACAACTCACGGGCATGCCTGCTGCCTGTCCTACACAGCCCCCAGCACAGCCCCGTCCTGGGCAGTGAAGGCACAGTGGCAACTGCCCATGGGTGGGGATCTCAGTTCCACTGTTGCCATCTGTGGGCTCATGGGCTCGAGTTATCCCAACATCCATCCCCGTCAAATATGTCCCCCCCCCACATGTGTCATACACCACCCCTGTATGCATCTTGTTTGTCTTGTCTGTTAACCACCCCTACCCCCAACTATACCTACTTCCCATACCTGACATTCCATTCTCACCTGAAAAAAAAAAAGGCACTCTGTTCCCGCAAAAAAATCACGCCCCATACATAGCTGCCCATTTCACAGACATGTCTGCTGGACATGTGAACTAGCAGTTACAATTGGCTGTACAACAAATTTTATTGTCCTCACCCCTCTCTCAGGGGTGGAAGGTTTCAAATTTCACACCAAATTACACATGTATGCACAGCTTTTGCTGATAAAGAAATGTGCAGCTATGGGCCTTTCCTACACCCTTCCTGCAAATCCTGAGCTTGTTTCCTTACTGTCCTACCCTCTTTGTGACCCCTTTTTCACCACTTTCCTGTCTCCCCATTTTCATTTCTTTCAAAGAAATTAGCGCGGGTGTGCGCAAGAGTAAGCACTTTTAAGCAGATGTAAGCTGGCGTGCGCTTCTGTGCGCTTAGCTACGCGTGTGTGCATGAAGCTAAACGCCAGTGCGCATGCGTGAGCTCCATGCAAACCAGTGCTAACCCGCTTACAACTGCTTAAAAGTGCCTTAGTCACTCTGAATGACAAGGCCTGTAGTCTGCTCAAAAGAAAAATAAAATCCCACTGTCAGTCCCGAACCCAGGACCTTAGAAACAGTAGTCTGTATGACTTACCACTAAGCCATGACTGCTATATAAGAACATTGTGCTACAATAAATATATCATGCAATAATAGGAATGAATGTAAAGGGAATATAGGAAGTCTAGTACACAAAGCATGTCATGTATATTTACTGTCAAATGTAGTGGATTTGTATAATAGTAGTGTGTGAAGAGAAACAGCCATGCTAGTTGGTAGCTAGTAGGTAATAATGTCACTGTAGCACCTTGCAAGCCACACACATACATAGAGCAGGATAAACACTGCCCATACCTCTCAACCTCTTACAGCAAGAAATCTGGACAAAGACATAAATAATGGGGAGCAAAGGCCCAAAAACAGGGACACATTTCAAATATTGCTCCTACAAAGCTAGAAAGTTGATAAATAACGGGTTTTGCATTAGTGTGGATATTATGAAGGGTACGAAGTCTGCAACACAAATGTTTGTCATTATATACTGACCTGAACCCTGAGTGATTTGCCAGAAAAAGCAATGTTATGAGAAATGGACCAAGAATATGCTTACAATTCCTGGACATTCTGTGAATATCTGTACAGTTGAGAGGTATGACACTGCCATATTTGAATAGTTAAGAGCCTAGACATAGCAACAGTGACTGAGTTACAGGGATGCCCCACTGACTCCCTGTGAAATGTACAAACAGTAGGCAGAAAGGTGTAACAACACATGCAATGGTAACTATGAAGTACTGAAAGTATGCACCACTTGCACGGCAGAAATAGTGTAGTAATACATATGCTCAAGATAACCCACAGTCACAACTGCAGAATATCAGACAGTTTCATGGGTGTACCCCACTGATATGTACCATTCCATGAGGCTGATAAAAGATGCACCTGAGAGTATCTGAGGCCTGCTCAGCAGCAGAATCAAATACCCTAATAGATGTCAAGGCCCACACCATGGCCAGACCACACTGCATGCAGTACCACCCTACCACAACAAACAGATAGAGAATTGCTGCCCAAACAGATATAGCAAGCATTCCAAGGTGTGAATGTAAATGGAAAATAGGAAGGCCATAGCAACACAGTACAGTCAAGACACCTAGCAGGCATACAAGGAGTGAATGTAAAGGCCAAATATTGAAGCCATAGCAACAAATTGCAAGAGCCACTGCTATATACCAGTTACACCACAAGTCCCACAGGAAAGCACACACACCCATATTAACAGTAGTAGTAGTCTTAGGTGTCAGTTTACATACACACTAAGTAGAGGAAACTGGAGAAAGGAATATGCAGGTTACACTACAACATGCATTGCAGTGTCTACAACACAGCCTGAAATATGAGAGAGATACTAACCTTTACACTCACAGAACAGTGTCCACAGCATACCAGCATGTCCCCACCCAGAAAATCTGAAAGGGCTATGCCTATCTAACATACCTTTTTATAGCACTGTCATGAAATCACAGTGAGAACTGCAATCAGTACACAACAGGCTGCATGCAATTAGAAAATGCTGGCTAACAATTGATGCAGAGGCCATCACATGAACATATGCAGATACCTACAAAAGCATCCTGTACTCCCACTCCACACATGCAATACTTTCATTGCACCCTCTGGAGGTAGAGAGAGAGAGAAAACACAAACAAAAAAAAATATTTACAAAACCTACTAGAAAGCTGTCATCACTGACACTGGCAAGCCGGACTACAGGTGGCAACTGGAGCAGCAGCAGGACACCTATCCAAAAGGCAACGCAATCAGCTGTGACAAACACAGGTAATGTAAAGTAATACTTTAATAGTCTACATACTGTGAACCCTCCATATGTGTTATTGGTCTGTATCTATGTATATGAAGATGTGCATAGGGCAGGGGACATACAGCAACTATCACTGAAGGCTCTACATACATATGTATGTGAAGGTATCTATGTGCACTTATCAATGTAGGTTGTAGTGCAATGTACAATATAGGTTGTACAGTTATGTATGTTTACCAGTATACATTTCTGTAAATAAACATGTTTATAAAAATATATATCATATGTATATGTATGTATGTCAATATATGTATGTATACATATATATATATATATATATATATATATATATATATATATATATAATATGCATATATGTATACATAGAGAGGGATGTAGGAATACATAGACAGATATAGATAGAATATGTACATACATATATATGTAATACACACATACATATATAGATATATGTAGATACATATACATAGACAGACAGATCTGACTGTCTACAGATATGTCTGTATATGACTATCTCTCACTCCCCCTGTCCCACCCCCTCTCTCACTCTCTCCCCCTCTCCCTCTCTCTGTCTCCCCTCCTCTCCATATCTATATACATATATATATATATATATATATATATATATATATATATATATATATATATATATATATATATATATATATATATATATATATATATATATATATATATACTGAGTGAGGCACATGTGTGCAGATGTATTGCAACAGGTGACTGGTGACAAAGGCATGGAGTGAACACCAGTGTCGATACTGGAGTACCATACCCCATTCCAAATCACCTACACCAGTAACCACCACATATGTGCTTGCCTGCCCACCACTGCATGTGTCAGGGGGGAACAGGGGCAAAAAAGTGTACAATAGGCTCCCCATTGATATTCATGGTGGCACACTTGTCCTGTAATACCTGTACATGGTATGTGTCAGCAGACATGGTGTGTCAGCTATGGACATGTAGGTCAGTGTACCCCTCCACACCACACAATGTCCTACACGGTATGTACCTCCCATGACAGCTACAGATATGGAGAAGGACACAGTCACATGTAAGAAACTGTGACAATGCACTCAAACACATTACCAATGCAGAGTGACTGACAAGACCACAGAGCGCACACATACTACCTACATAGAGGTTACCACTGCTGGATATACATAGTTAAGTCACACCCATGACAGTTGTCCAACAACCATAGTAACACCTCACACCATCCACAACCTAAATGACCGCTGTGTGTCGTCCTTGTCACCGCAGTACAGAGCACATGGTGGAGGTACAGGTTCCTACCCACAGATAAGACATAGCCTGCAATAAACCACACAGCATCAAGAAGCAAGACTCCCCATGAGTAGATGTCAGACATACCCCTGCTGAATGTTATGCAGATAGGTAATATGCCATATGAGTCACCCTGTGTAACTGTTTGACAGGAGCAGGTACAATCACATCACATGTGTCAGAAGGGGCAGGGTAGCATAACAGTATGCTGTTGTAGTCGCAGGGCCAATAGCATACTACCTACCTAAGACACAATGCATACCCACAAACCCATTGCAAACCGAGTATGTGAGGTGGAATGAGTGTGCCAGTGACTGGGTGCATGTTATGTAATGGTGTGATTGATCACCATGACTGTCTGTCTATCATGGTAGTGTGTGTCCTTGGTGTGAGGCCAGAGACAGATGTGTGAGGTATTGCGGTCCAAACATACTACATTGCCATATGCTGTGCTGTGTTACCTTGTATGTGACTGCGTTGTATGTAGGGTAATGGCAAGTAAGAGTAGTGTGCATTACCACTGACATATGTAACGTGCATGGGTTGATAATGTTCCCCATACAGTACCTTGATACGAACCCCCAGTGTGAGGTGGTGCATTGGACCTGAATCAGTGTGCTGACTGCTGGAGTTTGGTAGTTTGTCATATGGAGTGTGCCAGGTACTGTTGCACAGTTGTTGGCTGAGCACTGATATCTGGGCATTTACATGTGTATCCACCAATAGATAGACAGATGCTATATACGGGTGATATGTTATATCACTACAGTCGAGTATCATGTGTATTATGTGTGCCATATTTCGCTGACATATATTGCTGACATCCTTTTCTTTTCTTTTTCAGTGCTATAGTTTACCAGCATAATCCAACCTACTCCGCTGCCGAAGATGAGGAGATACACCAGAGCCTGGTGCGGGATTTTGCAATACTCTTTTCCCGCACCAGCCAGAATCAGCAGGAGAGGGCTGCACTGTGGCAAGACCTGGTCTGTCAGGTAAATGACATAGGCACGCATAATAGGACATATGAGCAGGTACGACATCACTGCAGTGATTTAATTAGAAATGTCCATCAGCGTGCGTCGGATATCCACAGGCAACAGGTTGCCACAGGTGGTGGGGTGGCTATACATCCCCCCCTCACCAGACTGGAGGGACTACTCCTAAGTGTTGTGGCTCCAGCCCACCAGCAACAACAACAGCAGCAGACATGCATTATGATGGAGGCTGGAGCCACACAGCAGCATGACTTGGAGCATGCAGGTAATATGCCATATGTATAGTTTTTTTTTTTACATTTGTTGTTGGGATAGTGGATATATTATATGTCGATTTCCGGAGGAGGCCCTTCATTAATTAAATTTATTTAAGAGGAATTTAAATCTTGACCATATGCAATAAGATAATGTTAGAGGGGTGAACATTTCATATACAGGAACATTTATATAGTGCTGCTGCAGTAAGCTATGCATAAAGAGAAGAGTGGAGGACAAAAAAAAAATTCAATAGATTTTTTTCAGGATATTTTTCGGAGGAGGTCATAGAATTTTTTAAGGGAAGGGAAATGACTGTTCTGTACACTGGTAGTTAATGCATGTGTGAGGTGTGTCCTCGGTTTGTAGCTGTTATCATGGTATTTATTGTGCAAGTGTGATATTCTCAATATCAGCAGCTGACCTGTGAAAGCCAACTGTTGTACTACTGAACTGTATCATACTCACAGTATCAATGGCACAGTTGTGCCCACTGACATTAATTTCCTAATTTCTGCAGGTCCCTCCGGTGTAACAGCAAGGCAGCCTATCCATGCTGGTGAGTGTGTAATAACAATACCTTTAATAGTCTTGATAGTAATAGTAATAATAGGCTCAATCAGTAGTGCTCTGTGTTTACATGCAGGTGTGTTTGTGTCTGTGTGTTGATATCTCACATACTGAGGAGTGTGCATGTGTGCCTGTGTGCATGTGTGCATGTGCACCTGTGTGCATGTGCACCTGTGTGCATGTGTGCATGTGCACCTGTGTGCATGTGTGCATGTGCATGTGTGCATGTGTGCATGTGCACCTGTGTGCATGTGTGCATGTGTGCATGTGTGCATGTGTGCATGTGCACCTGTGTGCATGTGTGCATCTGTGTGCATGTGTGCATCACTGGTAACATTGTGTACACATTGTAAACTGTGTTTCCTGTCTTCCTCCCACAGGTTCTGGTGCTGCTCTGGTGTTGTGCAGCAGGGAACCTGAATCAGCTGCCATGGATAGTGATAATGATGATACCTGTGTAATGGCACAAGGAGGTGTGCCAGGGTCCGTCATTGGTCAGCCAATTGATAGTACACAGCTGTTGACCCCATCAATGCGCACAGTCATCCTGCCAATACATCCTTTGTCACCAATGTCCCTAGGTGATGGACAGGATACAGTGGGCATTGACCAGGGTAATGTGGTATCTGTGGCACATGCATCCCCACACAGCAGCCATGGCCAGGGTCCTGGCATGGTACCACACAGGCAGATGTCCAGGGGTTCTCGTGGGAGCATCAGTGGGCGTACTGCCCCTGTCAGATGTGCCCACAGAGGTCTTTCAACCTCAGCTATGTTTCGGGCTGTCATGCAGGCACAGTCACGTATGGAATGGTACACCAGACAGGGTCTGAGGGAGCTGACAGCATGTTGCACAGCCATGAATGACAGTATGTGTGACATTGCGGCTGCCATCCGTAATTTCACCAAGGTCATTGACAGACGTTGGGGGGACACATTAGATCTGTTCCACAACTACATGTCCATGAGCCAGGGCAATGGTGGACAGTTGAGGCATCGACGTGGGCGTATGCCAGCAACAGCAGCAGCTGGCAGTCATCGCGGATGACAACAGGGCCGTGGCCGCTCCCATAGTGCCAGCAGCAGCCCCAGCAATGCTGGGTCTGTGCTGTCATCAGACCGCCCCAGGAGACCACGTGCACGTGGCTCTGGACAGTCCCAACAGGGACCTGTCTCCAGTCACCAACCACCTGCTTCTGATGACAGTACCCAGTCTGGCTTAGTACCAGATACGGTCCATAGCACCCCTGCCAGGCACAGGTACCGTGTCCGTGGCCAGAGACACTGATCTGTATGACCTGGCAGGTACAATCTGTGGCTGTCCACAAACACCGGTATATGGCAGCCATGAGGTGGAACTGTGTGCATGCATACACACATGCGAATTGATAACACCTAGGGCTACCGCATACATGCACACACTGCATCAACAATGCCCCACCTTGTACTGCTGTCCCTCACCAACACACATACACATACATGTCAATTGGTTGTATCAGTGGCAGACTCAGGCATACCAAGTACACACCCTGTGCATATGATGAAACTGTGTCACCTCCTGCAATCTGTAACATCAGTGCAGGAACAGGTTAACATGTTGCTGATGCACAGGGTGACTACATAGACGTGTAGTAATAGTATCATGCTGTCAACAGTACAGTGTAATGATATCATTGTGGGTATATCCCAGCATGCCTGATGCAGTAACAGTATGATTGTCTTGTATTGTTTTCTACACCCATAGTAAGTACCATAGTGTAACGTCTGCACATCTTTGCATACTGGTGGTAAGGCTGTCAACAGAAGGCCACATACATAGGTAGCACAGGAGATAAGAAAATGAAAGTATTGATACTCAGTGATGGACATGTAAACTGAAAGTTGCATGCTGTCCACACTCGACTCTGCAATGAGGATGTTTGAGGATGTTGACATCTGTGCAGTACTACACAACAGGTACAGGACACACAAGAGCACCCTAGCACTGCAAGCTCACACCTCATACCATGCTTGACAGCCCCAACACACAGAACTAACTATGACAGGAGGGAGAGTCCCCATAAATGTCAGGGATACTGTGGTGGCAAGACAGGTAGCATACATCCTACTAAGTATGGAACCACTGAGTGAGGGCTCAGTGTCTGTTATTTGACATGTGTATTAGTGCAGGTATGAGCACCTGGGTTTCCGTCCGGTTATTCTACATTATGACGGTACATGGTCTGTACACTTGTGTGCGGTGAGACTGGACCCTGGCCATCTGACCTGTGCATTTCTGGGTACAAGCTTATAGTGCCTGCATATTTGCACTGTTACCTACTAGAAGTGGTACACCTTGTTTGTTGTAGCATGGACTACATCCAGGCCTGCTGACTGTAGCTTTGTTTGCATGCATGTTTGCTTGTTATTACCCTGGAACACTGATTCCACCTGCAATGCAGATTTACGGTGCCTCTGTGGATCCCTAGTGACATCTGTATTGCTTACTATACTTATGTCCATGTCTCACTTGACAGAACGTTACTGTTTGTCCTGTTTGCATGTACGTTGCCTGTGACACATTGCATATGACTTACCTGGCATTTGCTCACGTGAGCATTCATATATGCCAGCGCTAACAAATCAGAAGCACTACACCCTCACATACTCACCTTGTGTACCTTGTTCCCCATTGGCCCTATGTGGTGTTAATTACTATGGAATTCACAATACTATGGTAGCATGTGCAACGGTCACTTGTCAATCACCTCTCTGGTCCAGTTGTGGAATATGTGAGTCATGTGGCAATGTCACAGCTGCCACATGTACACAGACAACCCTCTCCCCTTCCCATGAACTTACAACACATGTGAGAGATGCAACCACATAGCCAAACTGGGGGCTAAGCTCTCTTAACTCAGTACTGGCATAACCTGTCAGGTGGAGTGAGATACTACAGTGACTACAATACCAGTATCACAGAGACCTACACCGACAGCAATCCAAACACATGAACACACAGGAACATTCTTGGAGCCTCAGAATAGCATCCTGCCTGAGAAGCAGACACCTCCGAAGCTGGCACACAAGCAAACGTTACGCCGGAACAGAGCACGTGCAACACATAGCTCACAAAGCCTGTGTGCTGAACAGTCACAGCCTGTAGGGCTAGACAACACACCTGCTACAGTTGTAGTATGTACCTCTATCGTCAGGTACACTGAGGTCCTACTCACCAGGCTGGACAAGGAGAAAGTCACGGTGATATGCCCGTGGGACACTATGATCCACCACATAACACAAGCATACAGGTCAGTCCGAGGCATGTACACATATGACTCAGTCATTGTCCGTGCCACTGTGAATGACCTGTGACATACCTCCCTGGACTACATGATAGGGGACATAGAGGGGCTCTCTGAGCATGTGGCACAGGCTGGTATGACCCTGACCTTGGTTGGCATCATACACTCACCAAGAATGCTGCCACAATATGTAGAAAGGATGATCAATGTCTACATTTGGCTTATGTTTCGGTGTCATTCAAAGGGTATACAATGCCTGTCAGTGTGGGATTACATGCTAGGGAAGCCACGATGCTTTGCTAGGGGCAGCTTGCACCAGTCGCCCATGTGCCGTTGTATATTGGCAAAGGCTCTTGATGCACAGATAGTGCCTTTTTATGCAGGGCTCAAATTACATAGCCACCTCCACGGGTATCACACAGGATATGACACTAATAGTAATGCTACTCAACGCCAGCAGTGTACACCTCAAGATGGATGCACTGGAAACTGTCCTTAGCATGGAGAACAGCAATATCTGTGCAGTAACAGATTCCTGATTCAAGGCTCCCAGGTGCACCCCATCACTGCCAGGTTATACATCATACCATGCTTGTCGTCTCCTACACATGCACCAAACCTGAACAGGGGGGAAGTATCCAAAGGCACCACAGATACACACACCTCCAGGTTGGTGGCACAGCACAAAGCATCAGGGCCTATCCATGTGCAACTAACAGTGGGTTAAACTGCCTTCAGGTTCATAGCCTGGCACACACCACCCTCCCATATCCAGGAAACCCACTTGGCCTCCCTGACAACACTGGGAATATGACACTCTCTGCATACATCATTATATGGCTGGACTGCAACTACCCAAACATAGAGTGTGAGCATTACTTTAGCTCCAAGACCTTAGCTGGAGGTTCCTAGCATGTAGTCACTGAATTGCTATGGAACAACTTGTTACCACTCCCACAACAGGTGAAAACATGCAGCACCTGTTCATCAACAACATGTAGACTATATGCTCCAGACCAGACGTGTATCCCTCGCTGCTAGGATGACACCATATACAACTCACACTGTATATTCACATACCACATGCAGCCCCTGCACAGAAAACCACAGTCATAATGTTATCCAGTGCAAATTCCATGTATTCACATGTGGCAGGCTTCAGACATGGGAACTATTGAAGGTCACAGGTACATATGTGTATGTGGCACACACATACATCATGTGTGCATTGCCATTACTGGTTTAATCGATGTCATGCATTATTGTGAACAACACCCCACACACATGTGCATACTGTGTGACAAAACACACATGTGGCATTTGTAGGATTCAAACCCCCTACCTAACTGTGCTATGACACTAGTGAGAGACACAGTAGCAGAGCATGCTATTTGCATTAGTGGGAGACTTGCCCACTCCTGCTGTACTTATAGGGTGCTGACATCATCTGTGTTTAGACAGTGGAATATGCAGCATGTGGTGTGTTGTACTAGTTGCCAAAAGGGACATTTCTCTTACACATATAATTGCACACACCCTACTCCCCCCCATTCACACACACACTTGGCATTTGCAGGATTCAAACCCCTACCTAACTAGGTTATGACACACATCATGTGTGTTTAGACAGTGAGTATGCAGCATGTGGTGTGTTGTACTAGTTCACTTGGCATTTGCAGGATTCAAACCCCTACCTAACTAGGTTATGACACTAGTGAGAGACGCAGTAGCAGAGCGTGCTATTTGCATTACTGGAAGATTTGCCCTCTTCTGCTGTACTTATAGGGTGCTGACATCATCTGTGTTTAGACAGTGGAGTATGCAGCATGTGGTGTGTTGTACTAGTTGCCAAAAGGGACATTTCTCTTACACATATAATTGCACACACCATGCAAGTATCTGTTGCTCAGCAACTGTTTGTGGGTCTTTATTGCCATAGCTTTCCCTATCTCTATGAACAACTTGTGTACTGTGGCAGATGTATGCATGTGAGTGGGATCCACTACTTTACTTATGTCTCTGTTGTAATTTCACTGTGTGCACTGGGCAGATTTCTGTATTGTGGGAGGTTCCTGTATTAACACATACAAATGCCAGATATATGTGTGCAACTGCTGAACTGTAACATGGCCTATGTGTGTGAGCATGCCCAGTTCACAGTTCATATGGCTTCCTGACTGACACGTCTCATTTATCTAAGTGTGCGAGCATGCCCAGTGTGTACTTTCCATATGTTGAGATCTGTGGTCCACCACATTTGTGTTTGTGTATGGACTTAATCTAGATTTCACATGTACAGTTCAGTGTTGGACGTCAGGTTGTGTTCTTACTGCCCAACTGCTTTGTGTCTGAACCTAACAGGCATTATGCTGTGCCTGCAGGGTTGCCATGGGATAGTTTGCATACAGTTGTCAACATCCTTTTTGACTGACCAAACTGTATTGTCGTGTAGTGTACTGGTTCAGTACTTTCACTGTGGTGGACAGTATCATCGGTTTTAGTTCTATCACTGCTTGACGTATTTATAGTGTACACACCAGACTGGTTGAGGGCCAGTTGTGTAGATATGACCATGTTGCTTTTTGTTCACATATGGACAACATAGAACAAGATTCTCCAACATTGTTTATGTATTCCACAACTTGTGTAGACAATGACAAACAATGGCCATGTGCCCTAGGCCATTTGTAATGCTAGTCAGACAGTGTTTGTCCTTCAACACACATATTCACTGGTGTTTGCCATGACATATTTCAAAGTTAGTGTGCTGTGCCTTTGTCTACCCATGACATACTGGTGATATCCAGGGTAAACCTACCATCTCCCATCCAGTCAGCATTATTCCCCTGGATGACAGTCAATGAGGGACTCCCTGGATAAACCTGTACTGCGAGTTCAGTCATGAGTGGAGTGAGCTTCTGGGTTATGGATCAATCAGTACAGCATGTCCTGTTTATGTCAGTGCTGGGGTTCAGGCCTGTCATGTGCGTAGGTCACCAGCATTCAGAGTTTACATGGTGCCAAGTGTCCATTGATTCCAGCTTGCTCATGGCTTTGTACATTAGGCACAGATCACCTCTATCTGGCCAGTATGGCACTGTGTGGAGCTGCAGTGTGTTTAATCAGGCAACACATGGCATCTGTTACAGCTTTGAGATACTCCTGGTGGTGTATTTTTGTGGTCTTTCTAGTTGATGCAGGTGTCTGCTAATGTACATCCCACAAGGGCCATTGTACGCAATTGTGAGGCTGAAGATAGATGACTAGAGAGACACAATGACCTCCCCTGACCTAGCTGTGCTTACCTTCATGATTAGATGGGTATATGGTATGTGTCTGTAGCCAGTACGGACACATGGTTGTCACATGCAGGATATCTATCACCTTGTGTCCCCAGGTCTCTTATTGCTCCTGATGTACTTAATGGGTTAACACCTATGTGGTAAATTGTGGCCACATACTGTGTTTCCACAGGGGCTGACTATACACTAATCTGCATTTTGCTTGTTGACATGGCTGTTCCACCACTTGTCTGTTTCTATGTGTGCCTTTTGTAGGCTGCTTGTGTCAGCTGGAGGGTCCCATATGGTGGGCAGTTTGTATTCATCTGCAAACCTGTTCAGACACAGTCCTTCCATGTTGGCCTGTACCTGTGTGACATATATACCATGCAAGAGAGGTCCCAGGACCATGCCATGTGGGATGCCAGGTGTACCTGGTTTGTAGTCTGACATGGCTGCAGCATTTCTGACCAGGTCAGTTCTGTCCTTGAGCTGGTTTGCAACCCATCTACTTGGATATGGGTTTATAGTTAGGCTGGTGAGCTTATCTGTACTGAACTACTGGGGTATTTTATGGAAGGCTTTTGCAAGGTCTGGATAGGCTGTGTGAACCACATTCCCCTCATCAATGGCCTTGGTGTGTGTGTCACATGAGTCAGACATGTTTAAGGGGCAGGATCTGCCCTATGAAAGCCACACTGAGTAGGGTCCAATGTCTGTAGGTACCCAATATTGTTATTCCTGGGGTCCATGATGATCCTCTCCATTACTTTGCCAACCAAGATAGTCAGGGTTGAGGGGTGATAGTTTGCAGTATCCATTCAGGCACCACCTTTGTGGTGAGGGACCACTGTTGCTGTACACTGCTCTTTGGGTACATATCCTGTGGTAAGCTAAGAGTGAGCAGTAGTGCTATTTGGTGTTCCATTGTTCTTACAGTTCTTGTTGGACACAACCCAGGACACCATCTGGTACCATTGATGCTGTGTGGTTTGCTTTGTAGATGCTGGCTGTTACCTCAGCATCTGCAATGTCAGGGGGCCAGCACTCTGCTAGGATAGATATTTGTCAGCTGGTGATGGTGGGGAGTTTGCAAAGAATCTGTTAGGTTGGATGTTGGCAATGTGTGTGGGTTTGGTGTATTGTTTGCGATATTTGAGTACTGCAGATCATATCTGTGGATTATCACCATGGTTCCTACCATCAGTTAGGACAGCTGTGTGATCATCCTTTGTGTCCAGCACAATTTGTATCATCATAGGTTCATAGGTTCATACTAGGCTATCTAACCTGGCCATGTTTGAGCCTGGACAGACTGTGTGTGACTTTCAACACCCCTTGCATTGCGCATATTATGCCCATTTAGGGTTTACTTTACTAGATGTGACACAGAGATGGCCCCCAGTGTACACCTGCTATCTCCCATGCACTTGACCGGATTTTTCTTGTAGGGTATGAGTGTGGCGATCAGACTACCATGGACTGGGAGTCTGTCCCAGACTGTTAGGAGCCTCTGGGTTATGCATCTGTCCCTCCAGCACATCCTATTTATTTATGTATTGAGGTTCAGATATCTCACTGTGGTGTCTCTGCTGGATTTGGAGTTTCTACAGTGGAGCATGTCCATTCATTCTGGATTGGACATGGCCTTGTACATCAGGCATACATCACCTCTGTCTGGGCAGTATGCATGTGAATTTGGCTGGGTTTTCGTCAGCCAGCCAGCAGATAACAACTGTTTGGACCCTTTATCCTCTTGGTGAGGTACGTTTGGGGTCTTTCTGACTGCTGCAGGTGTCAGGTAAGGTACATCCAAAATGGGGCATTGTTGTCAGGTATGGGCCTGATAGGTGAAGAGTTTGGGGGTACAGAGACCTCTCTTGATCTACATGTGCATCCTTTCATGTTAAGGTGGGCAATATGGCAGGTCTTCCTGGCCACCTTGGCAATGTGAGTGTCACATGACAGGTTACTGTCCACTTGTGTCCCTAGGTTCCTGATTACTTTTTCCGTACATAATGGAGTACCACCTATGTCATAACTTGTGTGTGCCTTGCTTGGTATTTGGTGGGACATTCATACTCTGCAGTGTCTTTAGGAAGGCTGACTGGGGTTCCTGCATTTGGATGTGTGGTCAGTAGCAGGCTGCAAACCAGGACGCAGTTTGAGACACTGTTACCTGCCCGTGGATAGTCCATGCTGCTTCTTGCTGTGGTACCAACCTGGGGGTGTGGTTATCCTTGACAATTATTGATAGCCACACTCCTATTGTAGTTTGTTCCATGTTTTGGAGCTGTGAATCATGGTATACAGCAGGACCTGGTAGTATTAGGGTGCTCTTCTGAGCCTTGACCCAGGTTTCTGTTACAGAACAGATATTACCATTCTCCATGCTGAGGTGGGTTTGGTCTGCATGCATCTTGCAGTTTAGACCTGTGGCATTGGGTAGCATTACATCCAGGTTGGTACACCTTGTGCTACCTATGGTGGTGTGTTTGTGTTTCCAGCCTTACCTATTCAAGGCACAGTGGGGGTGACAACAGTCTTTGCCAGTAGCCACACAGCCAGGTGTGCTGGTTGCGTGCCATCCCTAGCAGGTGGAGCATCATGTCTTGCTCAGCATGTCATCCCAGGCTGTCAAACATTTGTTCCCCTTTGACTTACAGCAATACTTCAGCCAATTATTGTACTTGGTCTTGTTGACTTCATAGTGTGGCATCATGCTTGGTGCGGGTGGGATGTTGGCAGGGTCATCATGTTTGCATATTCTAGATGGTGTTACATTGCTTAACACAAGGCAATCATGCCGCAGGTGGTGCTGCAGGGCTGACTATGTCGGATGCACAAACTACACTCCCTGTACATGTTTGACAGCAGGTTGTGTCATGTTAGGCATCCCTTTTACTATATGAGTGAGTCAGAGAGGGGTATCATTCCCAGGGTTCCTACTGAGCCAGTGTATGTGCTATGCGTTGCCTCTTTGCCAAGGCCAGGGCATACTGGGCATGCCTCCTTCTGCCTACTGGGGCAAGCTCAGGTTGTTCCTCCTCCGAGTCACGCTCTGCCTGTGATGGCCTTGGCAATGGTGGGGGGCTATTTGTCCCACCCCTATGCTGGTCCTGCTGCAGCTGTTTTCGCAGAATCATATTATGTAGCATAGCACATACCATGACAATTTGGGTACATGTAGTTGGTGAGTACTGCAAGGCTCCACCAGATGTGTCCAGGCACCGGAACCGTGACTTGAGCAGCCCAAACACACGCTCTATTACATTTCTTGTTTGTGCATGTGCCTCATTATGGCATTTTTGTTCAGGTGTGTGTGTGTTTCTGATGGGTGTCATCAGCCATGGCTCCAGTGCATATCCAGCATCCCCCACTAAGTGACCATGTGGGATGTCCCCATTGGCATATGTCTGGTACAGCTGCGTCAGATGCCAGATATGGGAATCATGGTAGCTTCCAGGGCAGCCAGCACACACATTCATTATTATGCCCTGGGCATCACACACGACCTGGCAGTTGATGGAGGGGAAGCCCTTGCGGTTAATGTAGGCCCTACCCCGCTCACCAGCTGGTGCCTTGATGCTTATATGCGTGCAGTCTATTGCACCCACTACCTCAGGGTATTCCGCTATTTGCTGGAACAGACACATATTGCTGGCCAATGCCTCACAGGAGTTGGGGAAATATACATGATCTCCGACATGTGCTGACATGGCATCCAGGAACTGGTGCAGTACCCTGGATGCTGATGCCTGTGAGATCCCCATCATATCACCAGTTGGTCTCTGGAAGGTACCTGTTGCTAGTATTCTTAGGCCAACACATACCTTGGTTTCCACTGGGATGGGTTCCCCTCTGTTGGTTCTGTGTGTGAGGCGTGGCCTGCACAGCTCCAGTATTTGCTGCAGGAGATAGCGCTCCACTATCTCCAGCTCATGTAAACCCTGGTAGGTGACCCTGGGCCTGTACACTCTTCTCCGTCTCCTCACTGTGGGTTGTCTGGCAGCATTTGCATTGTCACCACCCTCAGCTAGTTGCCTATGTCTCCTTATGACAGCTATGGCAGCCCCTAGCATTTTTGGTCTGAGTGAAGCTTTTTCAGTTTTCACTTCTAATAGCTTACTCCTGTCTTGCAGTGTCTCTTGAGAGAAACATGCTGCACTGCTGTTTGCAGAGTTTTAACTGCTGGGCTGGGCTAGTATTCTGCCTGTGTAATTGCCTGCTTCTAATTGTTTTCACCTGCAAGCTCTACCACTATTCCCTACTAGCTTCCTACTATTTCTCCTGCTTCCTTTTTCCTTTCTGTTTCCTCAGGGAGGAGCAATGCGCATACCAGCGAAAACTCGCTCACAGTGGCTTACACGCACGCACACATGTTTACACGGTCTAGAATCTGCTTATTCTGGTTAAAACGCGCACACACCAGCGCAAACAGTCTTACAAGTCTGTAAACACACCCCTACATGGTTACTCTGCCTTACACGCGCGCAATCACACTTAGCAAGAAACTTTGGTGTTAGCCACAGTGTACACCTTCCATTTCTTGGCTTTCCCATGCCTATCTGTTGACACTCCTCTTTCTATGATGTGTGACTGACATCTTTCACATAACACTTTCCACCAATGAACTTAATTTCTTTATGACATTCCCCCTGTGATGTCACCTATCTCCTACTCTGTTACTCCCCCTTATCTAACTCTTACACTACTCAGAATGTGCTCATTTGCTATGTGACAGTGAGATTCAGTATCCTAACACTCATTTACATCAGATTGCCTACTAATGCTTAGTTACGTGTCTTACACTCAGCTTCCCCCCTTAGCAACTACTAAACGGTGGCCATGTTGTTTTTGGTCTGCTAGTCCCTGCATTGTAAATCCATGCATTGCATAAAACCCACATTTGTGGGTTTAAAAACCTTTATTTTTAGGTTTTATATAGCGCAGCCCGTTTTCGCAGGGCTGAGCTGCGTTTAAACATCACCGATCGCCGAAAAAAAAACTTATTTCTTTTCCTTTTTGAATTGGGTTACCTTGCCAATGGCCACATATTTGGCCATTGGCATGCTGCCTGATACATATGCACTCTTTATTTGGAGCTGACATGGCTCCATTGTGTTATTTGCAGAAACGTACTCAGTTGTCAACTGAGTACATTTCTGCACCTAACACGACTCTTACACGGGCTGCTTTCAGCTTCGTGGATCACTAATCCACCTCATTTGCATGCCTTTCGGCTGCAAGTGAAGTAATTAGCATATCCACGCCCAGTCCATGTAAGAGACGTTTTAGCTGGTCTCTTACATGGAATTTCGGGCTGTTCCTGGATCGCGATGGCTGCATGGAGTCTTACACTACTCTTAGACTCCGTGCAAGCCATCGTGAATCCAGCCCATTGTTCTGCTCATTAAGTTATTTCTGTTAAAAATGAGCTCATTACCATGGCTAGACAGACATTACAGGCATGAATCCTGGTACAAAGAAACTTTACAGATGGGCATCCCCTGACAAAATATTATTGAGGAAACTGGGTCTGGTAATTCTGATTTTGATGGAGAGGGGGCTGCTTCTGCAGATTCTCAAGCCCAACTCTCAGACTGGGGAAAAAAAAGTATTAATTCTTATCCTCCTATTTTCTT
Source organism: Protopterus annectens (assembly GCF_019279795.1). Taxonomy (NCBI): domain Eukaryota; kingdom Metazoa; phylum Chordata; order Ceratodontiformes; family Protopteridae; genus Protopterus; species Protopterus annectens. The sequence continues at coordinate 658,265,257 of NC_056736.1, read as the reverse complement.
TTAATCAGACCATTGCCAGGATGAAGAGGTATTCTTATGGAAGCAAACAAATGTTCCCCCTGAACTGGGGAGATGATATCACATGTTACAAATGGATATACCTCATTTTGACCCTATCCCTCCTGTACTGCCATCCCTGGAGCATGTGGTGAATCTTGCCTGTACCCATCCTGATATCCAGCCATCAGGCCCTAAAAAAGCAGATAAGCTGTGTAAGGTACCTCAGGTTAATAAAATTCTTCCTTCACACCTTAGGTTAGTCCCAGCTGCCATTTCAACTGTATTTCATACTGGCATGAGATCATCCTGGTGATAAGGAGGATACAGTGTTGGACTGTATAGGTAAAACAATGTTTTCTTCCATTTTAACCTTTAGAATTCTGAATTACTAGGCATATATCTGGAAATTTATGCTATGTCATATGGACACACACACACACACACACACACACACACACACACACACACACACAAGGAAAGAACAGCAAGCAAGTTGAGCTGTCCAACTGAGGCCCCAGGGTGCAAAGACAAATATGTACGTGGCTGCCACTCGCATTAGAAGTGAAGCTTCTGTAATGAAGTGCAAAAATGAACACACACACACACACACACACACACACACACACACACACACACACACATGGGTTTTCCAAATAAGTACATTGTTGCACTTCGATATAGAAGTTTCACTTTTAATGCATGTGGCAGCCATAGACATATTTTTCTGAACCAAACTGTTTCTACCCTTTCTCTGGTATCTATAAACAAGAGTGTTTTTAATTGAGATCTATAGTATATCTTTGAAAAGTCAGTTCAGCGAACGGAATTTACATCGAAAATGCCGTACAGCGAACTGTTCATAGTGCGATTGCAGTAGAGTGAAGATCGGAAAATTTGCCCTTGCCTCACTGTGATGTGATCTCGGAGTTGGTATATATAATTAGCAGGGGTTGTGGGGGTGCAGTCCCCCACAACAGCGAGCTCGCCAAATGGCATTTTCGATGTAAATGCTGTTCGCTGAATTGACTTTTTGAGGATATAATATAGACCCGTTTAATTGTACAGGTACTGTGTCTAGGGCCAATGCTATTGTCATAGTGTTTTTTTTAAAGAAGAAACATCTTTATTAGATTGTCATGTATGACATAGGCAATCATACATTTATATAAATAAAACCAAACCATATTGACATAATTTTAGTTGCAAACATCATACATCACTTATAATCTATCCAGTCATTGTCAGTCAAACATTACATTGCTCATTCAGATCCTGCCTTCTTTTAAATCTCATTCCACCTCTGCAAGTATTGATTCCACAATTCCCATTTTTCCATGTAATTTGCTCCTACCCTTTTCTAAAGATCCCAGTTCCAGTTGTTTTATCTATGTTCCTATATTCACTACTTCTAGTACAGCTGGCTTAGACATTGATTTCCATTTTATAGTAATTAATTTTTTGTCAGCCACCATAATTAGAGTCAGCAAGGCCTTACTATGTCTAGACAATTCCAATTTGTATCATAGCTAAAAAAATGTTCTTGGTTTCATCAATTTGCTCACACAATATCTCTGACAAAGTAGTCTGCAGGGAATCTTTGATGTCTGCTAACTCATTACACTCCCAGAAAATATATTCCCAATTACCTATTTCTTCCTCATCACACCTCCAACATTTGCTGTCTACCTGAGGAAAAATTCTTTGGAGTCTACTTGAGGTATAAAAATACCTATGTAAACAGTTCCAAGCAAAGATCGTAAATCTTTTAGACTTTGTTGCATATCTGGGAGTCCTATATATATCCCCCATTGTTCCTTTGTGGATTGCGTATCCAATCTCTCTTCCCAATCCCCTGATTGATTCTTATAGTTATCATGCAATAGTTTGCATACTGTACTAATTATTAATTTTTTAACAGCAGCTTCTCTCCTAGATTCTATTAAAACTCTACCAGTGCTGGTCTTTCACTTATGATCCCCCTATTTCTTTTTCTTTGCCTGTACTCTGAGATTAATCCTTGATAGGGAAGGCAATCTCTAACTTGCAATCCAAATCAGTTATTGGGCTCTTCCCATTCTAGTACCTTTCCCTTTCTAATTATTTGCTCCCAATACCTTGGTTCTTTTTACAGTTTTCTCCAATAAATTCAGCCCCCTCTTGCCTATTGTCTGTATCCCTAATTGCAGTCATCCCTATTGGCAGAATATCCTTTCTCCATTCCCGTGTTGTCTTAGTTCTTAGAGTACATTCTGCTACTTTATGAATATAATATTTGGTATGATTATTGTTATTCTCCTTAAGAATCTGCATCCATAATCCAAGTCTCTCCTTGTTTCTTGAGCTTTCTCCCATTGTTTTATCATCATCCCTTTCCACTTTGAATTATAGGCTTCTGCTTGTGCAATGTATAGGTGCCATAACTGTGTAGCTCTGAAATGCCCCTTCAAATTGGGTAATCCCAAACTGCCTTGTTCTATTGGAAGAATCAGCTTATCCCACTTAACCCTCACCATCTTCCCCTCCCAGATAAAATCCTTCAGCTCTTTATTAATTGCCATCCACAACTTCTCCTCTGGTTGATAAAAATATGCCTGAGCCATGTATAAAACTAAAGAGACTAGAACGATTTTAATTGCTTGTATCTTGCTATTCATATCCATATAACAGACCATCCAGTTTCTAAGTTTTTGTATTATCTTTTGTTTAGTCTCTTCCCATATATCCTTAGCTGCCACAGCTGCCACACCAGAGTCCTATGTAATCATACTCCTAAGTACTTCATTGTATCATGTCCACATAAATATGGATATTGCTGAACCAATTAATGTGTAGGTACATGATTTACAGATATTGCCTTTGTTTTAGCCTCATAATTTTGTATCCTGAAAAGATTTGAAACTGCTTTAAAATGTTCAACAACACTGAAATGTCCTTTTCTGGTTCGAAACATAATGAATGTAATAAAGGAGAAAGAGGACACCCCTACCTGGTTCCTCTGTTCAAACAGAAATGATCAGAGAGTTGCCCACCTACTTTAATTTTCACCTCTGATCCCTTATATATCCTCCTAATCAACATTATAATTTTATCAGGGAATGCAAATGCTTCCATTGCCACTGCTCATAAACTCACAGTTTACTCTGTCAAATGCTTTCTCTGCATAAAGACCCACCACCAATACTGGTATTTTCTTGCATTCTGCTTCCCTCTGGATCATCAATGTTCTGTTAATGTTAACAAATATTTGTCTCCCCTCCACAAAATGACATTGTTCCATGTCTGTCAATTTTGGCATCACCTTTGCCATTCTTTTAGCCATTATAGACATAAACACTTTATAATCATGGTTTAAAATTGAAATGCGCCTATATGAAGCTGGTTCTTATGGGTCTTTACCCTTTTTAAGTAATATCTACTGCCACAGTTATGAAAAAATATCCTTGTGTACATAACTAAAATTTGCCGATGAGGTAAAGTCTGCCATCTTGAATTCAGCTGTTAAGGAGGTATTGTTTGGCTCTTCTGCTACCCAGGTCCTCAAACCACATGATGAAAGAGGAAAATTAATTCAGGGAGTTGCAAAGATATTTCACTTAACCAAAACTAGTCTTACAGTTATCCCTCCTTCACAAAAAAGCCAAAATAACTAAATCAATCCTTTTCTGGCAAACAAAATGCAAAAAAAGAGATTGCCAGAGGATGCCAACAATAAAAAACATGGGCCTTTTCAAAAAAAGAAACAGGCCAACAGTACAGAATGATTGTCAGCATTCCTTGCCCTCTTCCCCCTCCCTGGCTTATATCTCTACAAATCAGTCCCTAAAACTGACCCTTAACATTCCTCTTTGCAAAAGTTTGTGTTGGACTCCTGAGTATTAACAGTGGTGCCAGAGGGTTACAGCTATCACTAGATAAAGAAATCTCCTTTCAGGAGAGTACACTTTCACCTTCCAAACCAAACAGAATATTTTCCTTCAGGTTCTTCAGTCTTTACTCATTCAGAACCCTTGCCTTTAAGTCAAAAGGGCAAAGGCTTCTATTCCAGAATGTTTCTGGTACCAAAGAGAGAGACCTCTTGGAGACCAGTCCTAGATCTTTTATTTCAAAATCTCTAGAGGAAACTTCCAAAGTTCAAAATGTTGACCTTATAGAACCTGTTACCTGTCATTCCTCATGAGTTACATGGTAACTTTAGACCTAAGGGATGCTTACTTCCATATTCTCATAGACATAGGCTTCATGAAATTTCTCAGATTCTGTCTATCTGGGTCATATTATCAGTTTTCTGTATTACCATTTGGAGTATCTACAGCTCCAAGGGTATTTTTAAGTGTCTATCTCCAGCAATTGCTAATTGCAGACTGAAAGGTATTCTCATATTTACTTATTTAAACAACTTGCTTATCTTTGCATGTTTTTTTTCATGGATATCAGGAAGCAGTAATATGGATTATGTCTCTTTTGACCAATCTGGGCTTCCAGATTTTGCAAAAACCTGTTTGACTCAGTTTCACTGGATTGTGTTTCTGGGCTGCCTTCTCAGCAAAAGGCTTTTCTTGCATAGGGAAAGTGGATTTTTATCTGGAAACTTTCCTGGACGTCTCCATTCAGTCTTAGACTTTTGCAACAGAATATCCCAGGATTCTAGGATTCAAGGCTTCTATAATTCTCATGATTCATTTTGCCAGGTTACACATAAGGAAAGTTTCATAGCTTAAAATAAAAAGATGGACTCAACATCTTCATCCTATGGAATTTTGGATTCCAATTTTGAATTTTGTCAAAAAGGAATGGCATTGGTGGTGACAACAAATGGCTCTAACTCCAGGTCTCCCTTTTCTTCTGAAATCATAAGTCAATGTGTGACTACAAATGCTTCACCTTTACTTGGGGAACAGTTTCTATGGGGATAAAGGTGGAAGGCCTGTGGAAATCCTCAGACAGAACAAAGCACATAAATGTCAAAGAAATGTTGGTTGTGAGCTATGCCTTAACATCTTTTCCATTTTCTATACTCCAAAGAATATCTTCAGGTGATTACAGACATCACCACAGTAATGTGAAACATAAGCAGGTGGCACCGGTGCATACTTTCTGTTCCAACTTGCTATGATGGCTTTGATGACTTGCCAGGTAGCTCTCCAGCATTACTTAATCCTCTAAGTATCTTATGTTCTGTCAGAGCAAACATTAGTGACAGACAAGCTAAGTAGGACAAGGACAAACCCTCACAAATGAAGATTGAATGTGAGGTCTTTCAGGAATAGATCCAGTTGTGGGGAACTCCTTAAATAGATCAGAGTCCCTTATCTCTGAAATTATTTCTGCTGAATAGCTGCATACTTGAACTGTTTGGTTAGCTTTAACATACCTACATCAACTTTAGTACAAGCTGAGATAAGTACAAACTTGCAGTGTTATAAAATAGTACTGCATTTTTTCTGTTTTATTGTTTCATTGAATATTGTGTTAAAAATAGTACTGCATTTATCTGCTTATTTGTTTACTGAAAATTGTGAGCTCTCTCTCTGTCTGCAGTTAGTGGGTTTATTCTCACTTCATTGATATTCAGTGTAGAAGTCTTAGCTGTAAGATAGTATGGCATTTTATTTTTTCTGTTTTATTGTTTCATTGAATATTGTGTTAAAAATCGTACTGCATTTATCTGCTTATTTATTTGTTCACTGAAAATTGTGAGGCCTCTCTCTGTCTGCAGTTGGTAGGTTTATTCTTCTCACTTTATTGTTATTTGGTGTAGGAGGCTTAACCTAGAGCATTTCTCTATGCCTTAAAGTCTTAGTCCCTTATCTCTGAAATTATTTCTGCTGAATAGCTGCATACTTGAGCTGTTTGGGTAGCTTTTACATACCTACATCAACTTTATTACAAGTTGAGATAAGTACAAACTTGCAGTGTTATAAGATAGTACTGTATTTTATTTTTCTGTGTTATTGTTTTATTGAATATTGCATTAAAATAGCACTGCATTTATCTATTTATTTGTTCACTGAAAATTGTGAGCTCTCTCTCTGCAGTTAGTGGGTTTATTCTTCTCACTTCATTGATATTCGGTGTAGAAGTCTTAGCTATAAGATAGCACTGCATTTTATTTTTTCTGCTTTATTGTTTCATTGAATATTGTGTTAAAAATAGTACTGCATTTATCTGCTTATTTATTTGTTCACTGAAAATTGTGGGCTCTCTCTCTGTCTGCAGTTAGTTTATTCTTCTCACTTCATTGATATTTGGTGTAGAAGTCTTAGCTATAAGATAGTACTGTATTTTATTTTTTCGGTTATATTGATTCATTGAATATTGTGTTAAAAACAGTACTGCATTTATCTATTTATTTGTTCACTGAAAATTGTGAGCTCTGTCTCTGCAGTTAGTGGGTTTATTCTTCTCACTTCATTGATATTCAGTGTAGAAGTCTTAGCTATAAGATAGCACTGCATTTTATTTTTTCTGCTTTATTGTTTCATTGAATATTGTGTTAAAAATAGTACTGCATTTATCTGCTTATTTATTTGTTCACTGAAAATTGTGGGCTCCCTCTCTGTCTGCAGTTAGTGGGTTTATTCTTCTCACTTCATTGATATTTGGTGTAGAAGTCTTAGCTATAAGATAGTACTGCATTTTATTTTTCTGTTTTATTGATTTATTGAATATTGCATTAAAAATAGCACTGCATTTATCTATTTATTTGTTCACTGAAAATTGTGAGCTCTCTCTCTGCAGTTAGTGGGTTTATTCTTCTCACTTCATTGATATTCAGTGTAGACGTCTTAGCTATAAGATAGCACTGCATTTTATTTTTTCTGCTTTATTGTTTCATTGAATATTGTGTTAAAAATAGTACTGCATTTATCTGCTTATTTATTTGTTCACTGAAAATTGTGGGCTCTCTCTCTGTCTGCAGTTAGTTTATTCTTCTCACTTCATTGATATTTGGTGTAGAAGTCTTAGCTATAAGATAGTACTGCATTTTATTTTTTCGGTTTTATTGATTCATTGAATATTGTGTTAAAAACAGTACTGCATTTATCTGCTTATGTATTTGTTCACAGAAAATTGTGAGCTCTCTCTCTCTGCAGTTAGTGGGTTTATTCTTCTCACTTCATTGATATTCAGTGTAGAAGTAGTACTGCATTTTATTTTTTCTGTTTTATTGTTTCATTGAATATTGTGTTAAAAATAGTACTACATTTATCTGCTTATTTATTTGTTCACTGAAAATTGTGAACTCTCTCTGTCTGCAGTTAGTGGGCTTATTCTTCTCACTTCATTGATATTCGGTGTAGAAGTCTTAGCTATAAGATAGTACTGCATTTTATTTTTTCTGTTTTATTGTTTCATTGAATATTGTGTTAAAATAGTACTGCATTTATCTCCTTATTTATTTGTTCACTGAAAATTGTGAGCTCTCTCTCTGTCTGCAGTTAGTGGGTTTATTCTTCTCACTTCATTGATATTCAGTGTAGAAGTTTTAGTTATAAGATAGTACTGCATTTTATTTTTTCTGTTTTATTGTTTCATTGAATATTGTGTTAAAATAGTACTGCATTTATCTCCTTATTTACTTGTTCACTGAAAATTATGAGCTCTCTCTCTGTCTGCAGTTAGTGGGTTTATTCTTCACAGTTCATTGATATTCGGTGTAGAAGTCTTAGCTATAAGATAGTAGTGCATTTTATTTTCTGTTTTTTTGTTTCACTGAATATTGTGTTAAAATAATACTGCATTTATCTGCTTATTTATTTGTTCACTGAAAATTGTAAGCTCTTTCTGTCTCTGCAGTTAGTGGGTTTATTCTTCTCACTTCATTGATATTCAGTGTAGAAGTCTTAGCTATAAGATAGTATTGCATTTTATTTTTTCTGTTTTATTGTTTCATTGAATATTGTGTTAAAAATAGTACTGCATTGATCTGCTTATTTATTTGATCACTGAAAACTGTGAGCGCTCTCTCTGTCTGCAGTTAGTGGGTTTATTCTTCTCACTTCATTGATATTTGTGATATTTGGTGTAGAAGGCTTAGCTATAAGATAGTATTGCATTTTTTTTTTCTGTTTTATTGTTTCATTCAATATTGTGTTAAAATAGTACTGCATTTATCTGCTTATTTATTTGTTCCCTGAAAATTGTGAGCTCTCTCTCTGTCTGCACTTATTGGATTTATTCTTCTCACTTCATTGATGTTCAATGTAGAAGTCTTAGCTATAAGATAGTACTGCATTTTATTTTTTCGGTTTTATTGATTCATTGAATATTGTGTTAAAAACAGTACTGCATTTATCTGCTTATGTATTTGTTCACAGAAAATTGTGAGCTCTCTCTCTCTGCAGTTAGTGGGTTTATTCTTCTCACTTCATTGATATTCAGTGTAGAAGTAGTACTGCATTTTATTTTTTCTGTTTTATTGTTTCATGGAATATTGTGTTAAAATAGTACTACCATTGATATTCGTGTAGAAGTCTTAGCTATAAGATAGTACTAAATTTTATTTTTTTGCTTTATTGTTTCATTGAATATTGTGTTAAAAATAGTACTACATTTATCTGCTTATTTATTTGTTCACTGAAAATTGTGAGCTCTCTCTGTCTGCAGTTAGTGGGCTTATTCTGCTCACTTCATTGATATTCGGTGTAGAAGTCTTAGCTATAAGATAGTACTGCATTTTATTTTTTCTGTTTTATTGTTTCATTGAATATTGTGTTAAAATAGTACTGCATTTATCTCCTTATTTACTTGTTCACTGAAAATTGTGAGCTCTCTCTCTGTCTGCAGTTAGTGGGTTTATTCTTCTCACTTCATTGATATTCGGTGTAGAAGTTTTAGTTATAAGATAGTACTGCATTTTATTTTTTCTGTTTTATTGTTTCATTGAATATTGTGTTAAAATAGTACTGCATTTATCTCCTTATTTACTTGTTCACTGAAAATTATGAGCTCTCTCTCTGTCTGCAGTTAGTGGGTTTATTCTTCACAGTTCATTGATATTCGGTGTAGAAGTCTTAGCTATAAGATAGTACTGCATTTTATTTTTTTCTGTTTTATTGTTTCATTGAATATTGTGTAAAAATAATACTGCATTTATCTGCTTATTTATTTGTTCACTGAAAATTGTGAGCTCTCTCTCTCTCTCTGCAGTTAGTGGGTTTATTCTTCTCACTTCATTGATATTCAGTGTAGAAGTCTTAGCTATAAGATAGTATTGCATTTTATTTTTTTCTGTTTTATTGTTTCATTGAATATTGTGTTAAAAATAGTACTGCATTGATCTGCTTATTTATTTGATCACTGAAAACTGTGAGCGCTCTCTCTGTCTGCAGTTAGTGGGTTTATTCTTCTCACTTCATTGATATTTGTGATATTTGGTGTAGAAGGCTTAGCTATAAGATAGTATTGCATTTTTTTTTCTGTTTTATTGTTTCATTCAATATTGTGTTAAAATAGTACTGCATTTATCTGCTTATTTATTTGTTCCCTGAAAATTGTGAGCTCTCTCTCTGTCTGCACTTATTGGATTTATTCTTCTCACTTCATTGATGTTCAATGTAGAAGTCTTAGCTATAAGATAGTATTGCATTTTATTTTTTCTGTTTTATTGTTTCATTCAATATTGTGTTAAAAATAGTACTGCATTTATCTGCTTATTTATTTGCTCCCTGAAAAATGTGAGCTCTCTCTCTGTCTGCAGTTAGTGGGTTTATTCTTCTCACTTCATTGATATTCAGTGTAGAAGTCTTAGCTATAAGATAGTACTGCATTTTATTTTTTCTGTTTTATTGTTTCATTGAATATTGTGTTAAAAATAGTACTGCATTTATCTGCTTATTTGTTCACTGAAAATTGTGAGCTCTCTCTCTGCAGTTAGTGTTCCCACCCACTCTCCCTGTTCTTATAGGTTCATAGGTAGGTACTAGGCTATTGGCCCTAGGGCCTATATAAGCCTAGCCAAACGGTACCCTGGCTTTTGCCACCCAAGAAAATTATTTTCCTGTGCCCCTGTCAAGCAGAGGCACAGAAGTGATCCCCGGGGTGAATTCCCTATCTCCCATCCAATCATCAAGATTTTACTTGAAGAGTGCTAATGAGGAGCTTTGTTTAATATAGATAGGTAGTTTGTTCCAGAGTATGGGAAGTCTCTGGGACAGGAATCTATCCCTCCAGCATGTTCTGTTTATGATGACAAGGTTTAGGTCCCTAGAGCATGTAGCTCAGAGGGATTGGGATTTCTTTACGTGGAGCATGTCCAACAGCTCTGGGTTTGACATAGCTTTGTATGTTAGGCAGAGATCACCTCTGAGTAGGTGATATGCAACAGAGTAAAGCTGGAGTTTTCTGAGATGGTCTACGTAGGGCATTTGTTTGAGGCCAGTAATCCTCTTTGTGGGGTATTTCTGTGGCCTTTCCAGTTGTTGTAGATGTCTTGTGAGGTACATACCAAAAGGGGGTATTGTACTCTATAATGGGTCTAATGAGTGATCAGTAGAGGGGAACAATGACCTATTTTTTTCCTGGATGACAAACCTTTTGTGATAAGGTCTGCCATGTAGAAGGATTTCCTGACTACTGTGGCAATGTGATTATCAAAGGAGAGACTACTGTCCACCTGTGTCCCAAGGTTCTTGTTGTGGTATTAATCTCGGTGGCTTTGAAATTGACCATCCCTCTTGTAAATTTGTGTTTGAACACTCCTCCTGGGCCCATCTCATTTGCTCACTCAACCAAGTACAGTGAGTCATATTTTGATTTCAGACACTCCTACCATTCCCATCTGTTCAGCCCTGTCCCAGCTCTATCCTAGTCTAGTCTCATTATCTCATCCTGCCTTATACAGAGAGAACATCTGAGTAGGCATACCCACTTAGGCCCTGAACCTGTCTGATTAAAGACTGCTGGAACAGGGCTCAGTTCTGAGGTTTTTTACTGGTTAATGAGGTAATTTGTTTAAATCAGTTTGCTTGTTTTCTATTATATATATAAAAAAATGCACTTTATCTGCTTTTACTGTATTTGTGTTTCTTCCTACTTTATTACCTTATTTTGCTTTTGCCTCTTCTTAAAAGTACTCAGTTGTGTTTATTCTGCTGCATTTATTACTGCTTGGTAATAGCCTGATTAAATTTTAATTGTTATTCTAAGTATTTTGGTTAAAGCACTTGGGCTTTAGACCAGTTGTTTTACACTAAGAAGGTTTGTTGTCTGCACTGTTGTGGCAGGACAGGTAGCTTACATCCTTCTAAGTTGAGAATTGCTGATTGAAGGCTCAGTGTCTGTTATTCTAAAAGTGTATTAGTTCTGGTTTAAGCACTTGGGATCCAGGTCAGTTATTTTACATTAAGAAGGTTTGTGGTCTGCACTCTAGTGGGAGGAGAGGCTAGATTCTGCCCTTCTGAGCTGGAAATTTCTGGTTAAAGGCTTACTGTGCCTGCTTATTTGAACTGTTTTTCTGATATTGGTGTGCCTTGTCTGCTGTAGCATAGACTAGATTCAGGCCTGCTGAATTTAGCTTTGTTTGTGTAACTTGAGCACTAATCCAGGCCATCTTTTTTGGAGAAGGTTCTCCTGCACCATAACTTGTCTGATTGAAGACTGTTGGAACAGAGCTCAGTTTTGAGTTTTTTTTACTGGTTAATTGGGTAATTTGTTTAAATCAGTTTGCTCGTTTTCTATTGTTATAAAAATTGCACTTTATTCATTTGCTTTTATTGTAATTGTGCTTCTTCCCACTTTATTACCTTATTTTGCTTGTGCTTCTTCTTAAAAGTACTCAAGTGTATTATTCTGCTACAGTTGTTACTGCTTGGTAGTAGCCTGATTCAATTGTAACTGTTATTCTAAACCTTTTGGTTTAAGCACTTGGGCTTCAGACCAGTTGTTTTACATTAAGAAGGTTTGTGAACTGTATTGTTGTGGCAGGACAGGTAGCTTACATCCTTCTAAGTTGGGAATTGCTGATTTGAAGGCTCAGTATCGGTTATTCTAAAAGCGCATTAGTTCTGGTTAAAGCACTTGGGCTTCAGGCCAGTTATTTTACATTAAGAAGGTTTGTGGTTTGCACTCTTGTGGGAGGAGAGACTAGATTCTGCCCTTCTGAGCTGGGAATTTCTGGTTAAAGGCTTATTGTGCCTGCTTGTTTGAACTGTTTCTCTCTGAAATGCATGTGCCTTGTTTGCTGTAGCCCAGAAGTTAGTAGTTTATTGGCCATTTTGGGCTAATTTCTATCTCTTTCATTTCCCTGCTATAAAAAATGCATTTGCGTGTTTTTTGTGCTTGTATTTAGCTCAGCAAGTGCCTGCCAGGTGTCCTGCAGAGTTCTACAGCAGCAGAGAGACAAAAGAGAGACTTTGGAGTGATTAAGTATCATTTTTCTGCATTTTCTTGCTGTCTTTAACTGATTCTGCCTAACACACCAATTTTTTAGTGTTTCTGTGATTTAAAAAGCTTGTTTCTGCTACATATGGTACTTATTTGCTGCCTGCATTTGAACTAGGTAGTTTTTGTATTTAAATAATCTGTTTAACTGTTGCAGGCTACACACTAAAGTGTGATAGCCATTTCTGTGCATTTAAAGTGTTTTTTTTAATTGTATCTGCTTTATTTTCTGAAGAAAAAAAAACAAAAACAAAAAAATATATACTTGTTTCCCGCCTTTCTGAACTAGTATATTCCAGTTTTCAGGTTATTGCTGAATTCAGGGCTGTGTTACAAGTTTCTGTGTTTCCCATACCTTACTCGGATAGAAGGAAGTTTCTCTCTTCACCTGTGAGAGAGTGGAGCTTTGAGCAGCCTATCTGTCCTTGGAAGAGTGGTTTCAGCCCAGAAGTTAGTAGTTTATTTGCCATTTTGGGATAATTTCTATCTTTTTCATTTCCCTGCCATAAAAAACAGATTTGCACAGGTAGCACTGGTTAGCTAGGGTTAAACTATTCCCGGCTCCATGAAGTGTACTCTTCAATTTTTCCCTTGGAACTAGACAAACTTTCAACTTAAGCACTCAAACCATTCATTTCACAGCTCAGCACTTGCTCAAAACTCATAGTAAGCACTAATTAACCCTAGCACTAGACCCCCCTATACTGTCCAGAAGGACAAGGCTCTCTATTCGTCCCTACCAGCCAATCAGTAAAACAGCTCACTTTACCTTTTCAGGCATGTCCAAAGGGCAGTTTCAGGTGTACTCTCCATTCCAACTTGTGAATCTGGGCATTTTGGGGCAATGTTACAATTGCCTCATGTGCACAGACAACCCTCTCCTCCTACCACCAAACACTAATATATGTGAGAGATGCAATTATACAGCCAAACTGGAGGCAAAGCTCTCTCAACCCAAGACTGGAACTGACAGTCAAGAGGAGAAGGGAAATACTTGCAGCACACCACCAGTTTCACATAGACCTACTGAACTAACACCGGCAAGTAACACACATAAATACATGAAAACATACTTGGAAGCTCTAAATAAAAATCTGCAAAAGCATCAGAGACCTCCAAAGCAGACACCCAAGCAACCTCCACACCCCATCACAAACCATGAAACACATACTTCACATAATCAGTGTGCCATGCAATCACAGCCCTTAAGGCAAAATAACATACCCAACACACTAGTAATAGGCAACTCTATAATCAGGCACACTGATGTCCCACTAACTAGACTGGACAAGGAGAAAGTTACAGTTAGTTGCCTGTCGGGTGCCAGGATCCGCCACATAACACTAGCACTCAGGTCGCTCCAGAACAAGTACAAATATGCCTCTGTCATTGTCCATGTTGGTGTGAATGACCTGAGACGTACCTCCCTGGGCTACATGAAAAGAGACATGGAAGAGCTCTCTGATCACATAGCCCAGGCCGGTATGACCCTGACCCTGAGTAGCATCCTGCCCTCACCAAGAATGATGCTACAGTATAAAGAAAAAATTATCAATTTCAACAATTGGCCAAGTTTCTGGTGTCATTCAAAGGGGATCCAGTATCTATCCACCTGGGATGACATGCTCGACAAGCCACGTTGCTTCGCAAGAGATGGCTTGCACCTGTCACCCTTAGGCTTTCAAATACTGGCCAAGGCTTTTGCCACCCCTATAGTGCCTTTTTTAGGCAATGCTCAAAAGACAAACCCACCACCTTAAATAGCACAAGAAACCAAAAACTGAGGGTAATGCTACTCAATGCCAGAAATCTAAACCTCAAAATGCATGCACTCGAGGCATTCCTCAGTATGGAGAACATCGATATCTGTGCAGTAAAAGAAACCTGGTTTAAGGCTCCAGAGAGCACCCCAGCACTACCAGGCTATAACTCATACCATACATTTTGGCCACAGAACCCAGACCAAAACACAAAAGGCGGGGGTGTATCCATATTCATCAAGGATACCCACACCTCCAGGTTAGTGGAGTCACATAATGCCTCAGAGATCATCCATGTACAACTAACAATGGGCAAAACTGCAATTCAAATTGTAGCTTGCTACAGATCACCCACCATGACCCAGGACCCCCATTCCACGTTTCTGGATAAACCTGAAAATATGAAGGTCCTACCAAACACCCTAATATTGGGTGATTTCAATTACCCAAACATTTACTGGGAGAACTACTCAAGTACTAACTCCCTTGCCCAATGTTTCCTAGAATTTATAAACTCAAACGCCCTGGATCAACTGGTCAACACCCCCACCAGAGGCGACAACATATTGGACCTGGTCATCACCAGCATGGGCAAATTCTACACCGGAGGTCAACCCCTCACTGGTTAGATCAGACAATAGACTAATCACTCTGGATATCCACAATCTGCCCCCATCCCCAATCAAGGAAACCACTGTGTAAAACTTTTCAAAAGCAAACTTCACATTACTTAAGACCGAGGTGGAAAGGTTCACAGCCCCCATGCTAAAGGACAATGCTGTCCAAGCTGTTTAATCCCTTACAAAGGCACTCTATGAGCACCTGCAAGTGTGCATGGATTGTGCTATCCCAAGCAAAACCAAGACTGACTCCTCCAAGAAAAGGAAACCAGTCTGGTGGACCCCTGCCATAAACAAGCTATACAACAGAATGAGGAAACTAGTACAGAAAAGATTAAAAATCCCAAGAAGGAAAGACATCCCTGATCAGTATCAGCAAGAAACTATGATCCTTCATAAAATCATCCAAGGCTAGCTTTGAAAGAAAAATTGCCAAGGACTCCAAAGATAACCACAAAGCATTCTTTAGCTATGTCAAGAACCTAAGTGGAAACTCTCAGATCTGCTCTGAGTTAGCGCAGAATGGCACAAAATACACTGAACCGAATGATATTACCAACATTCTGGCAGACAGGTTTAGTGTAAACTTCACCCCCCTCTCACCCCCTAAAGGACCCATAACCATACCAGAAGAATGTAGAGCCCCAGCAATCACTGACACACAGGTTAAAATAGTCCTATCCCAAGCCAAAAACAATGGGACCGGAACTAACCCTCACCTAAACACACTGTTCAAACTCAGCCTCTCTACAGGCTACATAACCAAAGAGTGATGCACAGGAACAGTTATCCCGCTCCACAAAGGTGTAGCCACAACGGACCCTGGGAACTATCACCCTATAAGCTTGACTAGCCTGGTCTGCAAGGCTATGGAGCGCATCATCATGGAACTCATTAGCAGAGACATTGGTAACCTCCAAACATTGGACCCTACCCAGTTTGGCTTTGTTAAGGGCAGATCATGCCTCCTAAACTTGGTGGACTTCTTTGAGACAGCTACCAAGGCTTAAGACGAGAAAAAGCAGGTCCACATAGCCTACCTAGACCTCGCAAAGGTTTTCATCACCATTCCCCATTCTGGTATTATAGACAAGCTCACCAGCCTGAACATAAACTCCTAGGTCACGAGATGCGTTGCCAATTGGCTCACGGATAGAACCCACACGGTGAGAGTTGCAGGCTCTAGGTCTGACTCTAAACTGGTTACAAGTGGCGTCCCCCCAGGGCTCACTCCTGGGACCCCTCCTGTTCAGTATATACTTTTCAGAGGTACAGACAAGCACAGGAGAACTATGGTTGACCAAGATCACAGACGACTGCAACCTGGGGCCATAATTGACTCTCCAGCTGATACAGATATCCTCCAGAAGGGTCTCACTGAGATGGATACCTGGTGTCAAAATCATGGCCTCAAGCTAAATGCCAAAAAGTGCATAGTCACCCCCTTTGGAAAAAACAAAGTACCCATGAACTACCACATATATGATAGTCCCCTAAATACAGAAAATGTAATAAGGGATCTGGGGACCCAAGTAGATAGTAATCTCTCCTTTGATAATCATATTGCCAAGGTGGTTAGAAAATTCTTCCATGTGGCCCACCTAATCACAAAAGGGTTCACATCTAGAACAAAAGAGGTTATCGTGCCCGTCTACTCATCACTCATCAGACCCATCATAGAGTACAATGCCCCATTTGGGATGTACCTTACAAGATACCTGCAACAGCTGGAAAGACCACAGAAGTACCTCACCAAGAGGATTACTGGCCTCAAACAGATGTCCTATGCAGCCCGACTGAAGAAACTCCAGCTGTACTCAGTTGCATACCGCTTACTCAGAGGTGATCTCTGCCTGACATACAAGGCCATGTCCAACCCAGAATTGATGGACATGCTCCTAAAAAAAAACAAATCCCCAAGAGCCACATGCTCTAGGGATCTAAACCTCATCACAATGATAAATAGAATGTGCTGGAGGGACAGATTCCTGTCTCAGAGACTCCCCATGCTTTGGAACAGGATTCCAGTCTACATTAGGCAGAGCCCCTCACTAACACTCTTCAAGAGAAACCTTGATGAGTGAATGGGAAACAGAAAATTTACCCAAGGGATCACTGCAGTGGCTCTGCTGGACAGAGGCACAGGGAACTAATGGCTCTGCTGGACAGAGGCACAGGGAACTAATCTATGGGGGTGGCGAAAGCCAACACATTCTGTCTAGGCTTATAGATGCCCTCGGGCAGATAGCCTAGTACTTACCTATGAACCTATGATTGACTTTCTTTCAGAACAGACAATTGACTAAACTCTGCTGCAGGGCTCCTGCCAAGCAAGCTTGGAAAATAGATGTATTTTCATTCCCGTGGTCAGGAAGTTTCCTTTATGCATTTCCACCCTTTCCACTAAAACCCAGAGTAATTCTGAAGATTCAGAAGGACTTTTCAAAAATCAGTGCAGTGAACCCCTTTTGGTCCAGGCAACATTGGTTCTTCATTCTTACAGGACTGGTCAAGATCATTTACCACAAGCTTCCTCACTGCTTGGACCTCCTCACACAAGACAAGGGGAGGTTGATACACCACAAGCCTCAAACAACTTCAGCTAAATGCCTGGATGATTCAGTTTTGATTCATAGGCACCTCTGTTATGAGGATGTGCAGCAGGTACTAGAGGAAGCAAGAAAACGTGCTCCTAGGAAATGTTATGTTGGCAATTTGAAAAGATTTTCTAGTTGGTGCCTAGCCAATAACCAGGGCCCTTTCTGTGATTATGTATCACTGGTTCTGAAGTATTTGTGTGAGTTACTTTCCTCTGGCCTGTCTTATTCCTTTATCAGGATACATCTTGTGGTCATTTCGGCATGCCTGCTCATGTATCTTCCACTTTCTTCTTTGCTTTTAGTAAAACAGTTTCTCAAGGGCGGGTTTACATGTTAGGCCTCTTAAAAACATGTTACTTCTCCTCCTTAGGATCTTAACTTTGTGCTGTAACAGTTAGTCATGCCTCCCTTTGAACTGACTTATCAGGCATATGTAAGATTCATTACATGGAAGAGGATACTGTTTATTACTCTTTCAAGAAAAGTATTTGAGCTACAACTTATCATGGTGGGTGAAACCTATTCGGTCTTCCATAGAGAGAGAGAGTCTTAAGAACAAATCCCTCATTTATTCCCAAAGTTATTTCAGAGTTTACTTTGAATCAAACCATCAGTCTCCTAGTGTTCTGTCCTGACCCTCAGAACTAGGGAGAAAGGATTTTACATCATATGGACAGGCATAGGCAGTTCAGATATTATCTAGGCAGACCTAAGTAGATCAGTTGTTTATTTCTTATGCTGGGGCAAAGAATGGCCAACTCGTGTGAAAACAGACTATTTCAAGGTGGTTGTCTTCAGCTATTGCCTTTTGTAATATCCATGGAAAATCTATTCCATGAGGTATCAAGACAAATTCTGCTAGAACAATGCCATCTTCAATGGCCTACCAGAAACAGCTGACTCTAGAAGCATTCTAAAGGCAGCAATATGGTCCTCTCTAAATACTTTTACAAAGTATTACAAACTAAATTCCTTTTCAAGTCTAGGATAAGCTTTGTTAGGACTTTCTTCCAGGGGATCCTGGATATGTATCCTTCCGCCTTCCAGGTTGGATAGGTTTTAGTTATCAACCCATCTAGCCTGAGGGCTACAGTGAGAATGATGTACATAGTACAGTTGTGTAAGTTGCACTTACCTTAACAGTAGATGTCAGAATTCCATCTTCCTTTTTTTCCTTTTGTATAAAGTTAATTGTTATATGAACATTGTCTACTCTTATATCTTTATGGTTCAAGATGACTAAGCTCTTTCTCTTTATAATGATTAAAGTCCTGAAGAAATCTACACTGACTGTTGATTCCTTCCAACAGGCTGTCCAGTAAGTAGCCATAGTGAAGGTGTGTGTGTGTGTGTGTGTGTGTGTGTGTGTGTGTGTGTGTGTGTGTGTGTGTGTGTGTGTGTGTGTGTGTGTGTGTGTGTGTGTGTGTGTGTGTGTGTGTGTGTGTGTGTGTGTGTGTGTGTGTGTGTGTGTGTGTGTGGTAGGGCTTTGTGAAGCTGGCCATTGGTTAGATCCTGGGCTGGATACAGCCCATATAGCCTAAAGGCTACTGCAGCAATGAGAAATGCAAACATCTACTGTTACGGTAAATGCAACTTACACAACTGCACTATCTTATACTTCCTATCTTATGAGAAATGTTGCATTCTTGAGCCCTACAGAAAGTCCCCTATAGGAAGGCATAGGGTTCTATTCTAGGCTGTTCCTGGTGCCAGTAAATGCCTACCTTTTCAGTTCACTTCCTTGCTCCTTGGCTTGTTGACTGCACTGAAATGCCAGATGATGCAGTAATCTAATCTTTGCAGATAAGGGGATGGGGGATCCACATGTATCCTTATCTGCATGCCTGTCTCATCCAACAGAATCATGGAGGGAGTATGCAATGTTTTTGATTTTACACTGAACTGCTTCAGTGGTCTGCCTCTCTCCATTGACCTGAAGAAATAAAATCTGACTCCTTCCAAGAATCTGGTTTTCTTGGGGACATACCTGGACTTTGAACCTCCATAGAACCTACCTTCCAAAGGCTAATATCTCTTTTCTGGCAGTTTACTTTCAGACGGTTGTTCAGCAGGAGTCTTTATCAGCAAGAGATTCCAGTGAACGTTGGGCTACACGGTCTGTTACAGTATGAAGGTGCCACTCATCTGCCTACACATAAGAAAATTCCAGTGGTGCCACAGAAAGGTGTAATGTCAGCACACCCAATTTCATAAGCAAGAAAGGGCCCATTCATTCCTAATGTGCAGGCTAGCTCTGAAAACCTGAGGATACCCTAAGGGGTAAGACATTACTAATACATTCCCTTATGAGGAAACATGATGGCAGACAGGCTGAGCAGATCTCAGGTAAACCTTCATGAATGGATTCTGAACTGGGATGTCTTTCTGGATGTGATCCGGATGTGGCATGAACCAGAAAAACATCTGTTTGCTTTCCATCAAAACAAGCAACAGCTTATTTGATGACCAGCAGCTTTTGTGACTCAGTGGACTAGGGGATTTTGCATAACTAATGGTTCTAATCTGGAAGTATCCACATCTTTTGTACTATTGAAGTAGCTAAATGGAAAGAGTGGCAGTCTAAAGCTTCATAGGTCCTGAGTAAGAGTCCCCAGACATACCATTTGTTTATTAATGGGTGGAAGGTTGGCATAATGGTTAAGGTGTTTACCTTACAGACACAAATTACAGGGTTCAATTCTCACATGGGGTAACTGGCTAGGCTTAAAATGGCCCACAAGGACAGTTAGCTTTGTACTAATCTAAGATAGTTCTGCTGCAGAATAACAACTCCAGAAACTTGGAAGATAGATGTGTTCTGTCTTAACTGGACAGGTCTGTTTCTGTATGCTTTCCGTTTGATATCCTTGATCCCTACAATCTCCTAAAACGAAGGAGGAAAGACTAAAGGTCATATTATTGATTTTATTTTGATCAGGGCAACACAAATTCTCCTTCCTATATAGTCTAGCAACTGCACTCCACCCTGGATACTCTTCATGCTGACAGCTTGATTTCGTGTTAATCCCAGTTAGGCGTATGTATTCTGAGGATGTGCTAAACATTGAAGGAGGCTGGGAAACCAAACAGAAGGAGATCCTGCCTAGCTAAATGTTAAATATTCTTCTGGTGCATCTTCAGAGGCCAGTACCCAAAAAAGGCCCAAGTGGTGATGGCACTGGACTATCTGTCAGACCTTTACAAAACTATGTTATGAATGTCTTAAGGTGCAATCATCTTCTACTTAAGCCTCATTACCCATTAGTCCACCCTTGCCCTCTTAGCCTTCAGTTGACAGTGGATAAGAATACATCTGTGTTGAGACTTCCCTCTTTATAAAATAAGGAGAAGACTGCTATTCTTTGATAGTTGTTGAAGAGAACATCTGTATAACTAGTATGTCAAAGCCCAGAGTAGTCCGCTTTGGGCTGCTAAGTTCACGGCAGTTGCATCCAAGCCTAAGACTACTTTAGAGGCCTGGACCCCAGCTACACTTAAGCTGCCACTTGGTGAGTTACTAAACCTCTTGTCCCCTTGTTTCCCTCACAAGATTTGGCTAAGTTGGTTTAGAGGTCTCTGCAATTTTTAGAGAGCTTACAACATGATGAAGAAAAGTCCTCTGTGTCAGGACTCCAGACCTCCAAAAGAAATATGGATTCTATCTGCAGACCAACCAGGTGGACCCTAGCACCAGTCTGGGGACCTACATTTCATGCTGGAAAATCTGACTTTAGGTGCTTTTGAACAAGCTGTCTTTTTCACTAGTATTATTGTCTTGGAAAACAGCTTTTTTGATAGCAGTGCATCAGTCAAAGTGTTTCTGAACTCCAGGTATTGATGTACAAAAAAACTTTCCTTATTTTCCACAAGGAGATAGTTACATTGCACATTAGCCCCTCTTTCATGCCTAAGATAATCTTAGAAATTGCACTAAAATCAGGCCTTTCAGGGCAGTATAAAATATATTAGATCAGAATAGCTGCCTACTCTGTTATTGTATTACCTGTGTACAAACAAGCCATATCCAAATGTTTAGCAAATTGTATTAACTTTTGCCACAAGGCCTATGGGCAGTCATTATGGGACAAAGTTGAGTCAGATTCAATCAGGACCACAGCCACAACTGCTTTCCTGAACTGAGTAAGTGCACAGGACATTTTGGGCCTCTCTTCATAACTTTTTTAAACTCTATAGGCTGGATTTTATTTCCAGGGCAAGAACAGAATTTGCTTTGTCATCCTGGGGGCCATATTGCCCTCCATTCACCTTGGAACCAACCACCTAATCTGCAGTGGATGCCAGTTTTGGTGGTCTTATCAAGAACTTAGCACAGTTGTGTAGTCAACCTACCATAATTGTAGATGTTCAAATGCGATCGCTGCTACAGTCTTGAGTGCCTCCCACCTTCCCATTCAAAACTGGTTATTCCAATTCCCAAAGTGGGTATTCATTCACCTCCCCATTCCTTGAGTATGCCTTTCCTTTTTTTCTGACTCCACTCTATATGGTGTTGTCCAGGTCCGTCTGGAAAATTGTGCTTTTTTCAGGTCCCAGAGCAGGACCTTTATTTATTGCCTATGGTGGTTTTACTACCAGTGTTTACATCAATTTTGGCTGAGAGGGTCAAAAAGACCTAAAGAAGGCAGGGTGCATGCAACCTTTGCCAGATAGGTAAGGATCTCTTAGGGGCGAAGGACATTCAACACAGAAAGCCAGGCCAGACATCAGACCTCTGTCTGAGGGAGAATTCCTAAAGGTTATGACTGCAGTAGTGGACACATTCAAACATCTACAGTTATAGTAAGTTGTCTGTATAAATGGACTTTTTGTTATTTTGTGTTTGGAGTACAAAAGAGTAAATTGCTGTCAGAAAATGGTTGAACTCCAGCTCCAGCCCTATGAATTCCACTGCCACAAGGCAGTTTAGCAGAAAACCGGAAGCTTTGGGTCCAGAAATTTGATTTATTTCTCAGTGGGTGCAGAACAGACAAGAAGACTGAAAAGTTGAAATCTACCATTTTTCTTCTTGACACAGGGGAGGAAGCCTTGAATGTATTTATGTACATATAAATAAACCTCACTTATGCAATATTACATATACTGTCTTATGAGGCAACAAAGATACTAGCCAAAGATATACTGTTGTGCAAAGCAGACCAGGTCATGCCTATATGAATTATACTTAATATTTGAAAAAACTGTGAATAAAACACACCATATTATCCTCTTTGCAGACCCTAGGCTCCACTACTGGTGACTTCTGCAAAGTTACAGAACGAGCAACATAACATATCCAAATTATTCAAACAAATTATATGGCTCTTTTATCCTCAAAGCTTAACAGAAACCCCACCTAATCCCTTGGAGCAAATAGCACTAAAGCTGTAGCACTCACAAGAACACTTCTTAAGACAACCGTTGATGAGAGGCATGTAACAAAATCTGACCAGCCTACTAAAACAACCTTTTTATGAAAGTAAGGAAAAAATACAAGGTTTTCATCCTTCAGATGAAACTTTAAACCAAAGTTCCATCCACTTGAGCTGGTGGTAGCCCAGGTTGATGTAAAAGATCCCACAGCGTCTGTCGAAAAAAGGGATTAAATATATTAATTATTCTCACAAAGCTCTGGTTCTCTCCCACACCTGCACTGTGACTGCTGATTGGCTAGCCCTTGGAGGGAATCAAGAGGTCAGAATGCAGACAAGACAAAACTTCATTGCTTTCTTGCCACCATGAGAGAAAGCAGCTCTGAGGCTTCACAGGAGGAGCAGTTTACTTAAAACTTCATTTCTGGCAAATAAGTCCCCAAAGAGGAAGCCTTCCAGAAAGAAAATATTGCCCTTTAAAAAAATAATGCTTTATTTTATTTTCTGACTAAAAGTTGTATTTACCCTTTAGAAACCTGATATTTCTTTACAATATCAGAAGTTTCCTATCAGGGCCTGCTATGTTTAACTTATGGCTTATTTTTACTATTGGATGCTAAATTTTATTGTAAATATGTACTGCTTTTGAAATCTTTGGACTGTTTGTGTACGTTTTAAGGATCAGGAAGTGTTTTACAGGGCAGTATTTTTATGTGAAATGCTTATATAAACTTCATGAGAACTTACCTGCAGTATTTTGTCAGTGCACCTCTGTGAAGGGTTTTTCAGTTCTGGCAGGAATCTTTGTGGACTGTTTGTGATTTTACTTTTGAAAGGGGACTATATGAAGTAGTGTAAGTGTACTTACTGCTTGTGGACACTTGTCTGACAACTTACTTTCTGACCAAATCATTCTAGCAGTCCTTACCAGCAGTCAGGTTTCTTCCTTGTCTACAGCATGGATACTTACTCGGGTCCTGTTGGTTCTTCTCTCAATGTACACAAGGGCCCTTTTTCTGTATTTTCTTTTATTTCTAACATCATTGTAGGCTCAGACAGTGCCTCAGTTGTTAGTGGGTGACTCTGTAGTGTCCAACCATTGTTCTTCAGACCACTCATTTACGTCTCCCATTCCAAAGATGTAGTGCCTTTAGCCACCATGAACTGGGAGTCAGCCATGTCCTCTATGGACATTCTAGTGTTCAATCCAGGCAAGGGAGAGCCATCTCCTTTCGGTCTGGGAGACACTCTGGGAGGTGGTTCTCAGGTTTGCTGGAAAAAGTGTCCCCTTGCCAGGGGTGAAATACAATCTCCTAGTCTGTCTTTTTCCAGGGTGGTCTAGGCAAAGAAAAAAACAAGACATTACTCATCTGAAGACATAGTCTGTATTTGTAAGGATGATTTGCTTATCATAGCCAGCCAATTATTACAGGTAGTTAATGCTAGAACTCAGAATTCCTTACCAGAGTCCACTCTCTCATCATTCACTTATCTACCCCATTACTTCATCTTAATTATCCAAGTTTCCACACCCTCTCTCAACTGCATTCCTCTGCCATGTTTTTGTTTTCTTACAGTTTATAATCCTCTTCCCACTAACGTTTTGTGTTCTACTCTTCTCAAACCTCACGGCATTAAGTCCTTACTCCTTTACTATCAGTCTTAATTCTACACCCCTACATACTGACTCTAATGCTTAATTCTACACCCCTACATACTGACTCTAATGCTGTCTATTACTCTAATATCAGCCCTAGCCTTTACTTCTCAACTCCTCTTCTCTGTTATAAACCCTTCTTTCTCCCATCTAATTATTCCCTTTTCTACAAACAAGCTTTTCTAGAACATCTTCCTCCCATCTTTCTCTCCAAGCTTTTAAACTCTAGCTGCAGGCTATATTTCATCTTTTCTTCCCTTATACGTTCTGTTGACATTCACCTCAACCCAGGGCCCCAATCACTATTTTTACCTCAACATTGTAACTCTCCTAAACTGGCAACAACTCTCCACTTAACTACTATAAACTTCCAAAGCATTTGTAACAAAATCTCTAAGCTCCATGCCTAGCTTACCCAAAATAGAACTCGTATCCTAGCTGCCAGTGAAACTTGGTTAAAACTCTCCATATAAGACTCTGAAATTCTCCCTTCTGATTTCAACATAATTAGAGTAGATAGATAACATAAACAAGGAGGTGGTGTCACCCTATTCTACCCTAATACTCTCAATTTAGCCCCTTTTACTGATCCAATTCCACATTTTCAAATGCCGAGAACCTAATCCCATTCTTAGATTTCAACAACTCTAAAAAAACTCTGCATAATAGTCATTTACATTCCCCCAGGAAACAACATCCCAGTTTTAGAAGATATACTATCCTGGGTGTCCTCTACTATAAAAAATGAAACTATTATTTTAAGTGACATGAGTATTGACTGGGATTCAACTTCCTCCAACTACTCTTCCTGTATCATAAACTTATTTCATTTTACTCAACTAATCAATACAATCACTAGATTTAGCCACAAAACTGATAAAGGCTCAATACTAGAGTGGATCTTGGTCTCAGACGCATCCAAATACCCTGTCCCTGGCATCATGGAAAATTATTTTAGTGACCCCCCCCCTCCAGCCTTCGCTATACATAACTGCTCATCACTCCCAAAAACACACAAATACCAGGTAATACAAGACCTATCACAATTCTGTCCGCATACCTGCAATCGTATCCTAAGAAACTAGAACTGGAACTGTCTTAAAACCCTTCCCTTTTATGATGCCCTCCTTTACTTCAATAACTCCTTTCTAAATATCCTGTATAGCTTAGCACCCACCAGATCCAGAAGAATTAAATCCAGCTGTGCCCCCTGGCTTTCTAAATCTACTAGAGAAACTATGAAAAACAGGGACAAAGCCTGGAAATGTTGGCTCAGTTCCAAAACTCCCTCCAACCTTATGCTTTATAAACAACTTCAAAACCAAGCCAAAAAACTAAATTCAACTCCTGCTTCATTGATACTATAAACAATCCTACAACCTTCTCCCAAGTCCTACCAAGTAACAATACTGCTATACCTACCTCTTCTCCTCCACCATTACAACACCTCTGTACCCCAAATATCCCTAGTCAAAACTGCATTAAGGAATCTCCCATACAAGAATTCAATCTCTCCCCTATCTCCACATCCTTTATAAAAAAAACTTATCCAAAATCTAAAGCTCTGTTCTAATTCTGCTGGCAATATTCCTGCCAAATTCCTCAAGATTGCTGCTGATGCCATAGCCCATTCAATTAGTATCCCAATCAACAGGTCTATCCAGAAATCCTACATCCCCTATCTATGGAAAAAAGCTATTATTCTCCCTCTGCACAAATGTGGCCCCTCCTCTGATATCTCAAACTTTCGACCCATCTCCATTCTCTCCCCCATCTCCAAAATACTGGAAAAAAATGTGTCCAAAAACAACTCATCCATCACCTTCTAAATCACAACATCCTCTCTGCAGCCCAGCATGGATTATGTCCAAGGCACAGTACAGCAACTGTCCTGATCTCCTTCTTGGATATCATCAACAAAGCCCGTGACCCTGGGCCATACAGTGTCAGCTCTCTTTCTGGATCTGTCAAAAGCTTTCAATACTATATCACTTGCCATTCTCCTGTCTCAACTCTCTTCTATAGGGTTATCTCCTCAGTCTCTTAACTGGTTTAAAAGCTGTCTTTTAGATAGAATTTTGCCATTTGACAACATGCTTCCTATCTCTCCCTACCTTCATAACCCTACAGGCGTTCCACAAGGCTCGATTTTAGGACCTCTCCTATTTAATATATTTATAAATAATCTTCACCAAACTATTCTGAATGCCTCCCTAGTGCAGTATGCAGATGATTCAGCCATCATTTGCTCTGCACTTAACCCTGCATCTCTGCAACAAATGACACAGACAGCATTCTGTATAGTCGAATCATGGCTCCACAAAAAATCTCTCTCTTTAAACGCTAAAAAAACTAAACTTATGCTGTATACCCCCAAAAGAAATACAGCATCTAACAAAGAGCATTTCAATATACTCTCACTAAACTCCATTACAATTGAACTAGTAACTAGTACCAAACTATTAGGAGATGTAATAGACTAAAACCTCAAGTTCGACCTGCACATCACATCCAATCCAATATTAATAAAACCCATAAAAAACTAGGGCTTCTGTATAGGCACAACAGATGCCTCTCCTTAACATCCAAACAATCTTTAGACCTCTCCTATCTCCTACCTTCATTAACCTACAGTATAGTGCACTCTTCTTAATTAATCTACAGTCTTCCCTGAAACACAAACTAGAAAAACTAGAAACCTGCTACAACAAGATTGCCAAATTTGCTACAAGCAGCCATCACTCCTCACAACTCTGTAGTGCTTTAAGAAAACTGCAATGGCTAGAATTCCCCCATTACCTATTACTCTTGCAGCTAACCACTTCACACAAATTTATCTATAAACTACAAGACTGCCCTGCCCTTAGCTCCTTACTTGCCCCTTACTCCCCTCTCAGGCCACTATGCTCAGAACACCAACACTTACTCCAAATTCACAAACCAAACCTACCTGCAGGTAAACTGCTATACTCTTGGCCCATGGCCAGATTTTGGAATAACCTCCATTCCTCTGTATGCAGTGAACAATATCCCTCTAACTTCAAAAGCCCCCTACACAATCATCTCCTCTCCAATTGGATATGTAACTGCACAGAAGCACATCCTACCACCCATGAAGCCATTACTTGACATTAACTCCCCTTCAGCCTCAGCCGGCCTCCAATACTAGCCTCTCTAACTACCTTGCATTGTTTCTATACCTTCTAGCCTCTCGAACCATTCCTTCACTCATTCTATAGCTTCACTACAAGTTGCCTAAATTCTCTCTCTCGTTCTATACCTTCACTTGAATTTGCCTAAATTATTTTTTTTTCCAACACTTCTACTGACTAGGAATGAACAGGATGAGCAACCCCACAAAAGGGTACAGCAGTAAAATCAAAACCACGAAAGGCAACAACTGTGAAACAGAATACCAGGACCAACAATGAAAAACCAGGAATGATTTAATGACAAAACATCCACCGACTTCTACTGACTAGAAATGTCTACACTGATTCCTCCTGCTACTAACTATCTTTCCTTTGTAACTACTTCCTGCCTGAATTTCCGCTGGAACTATGTAATTCTACAGTACTTATTTGTATTATATTCTCATTTCGGCTGCTTGTGTCTTAGAACCTGTAACGCCTGACTCCACTATGTACGGTAGAACCTGCTCATTACAAATTGTTCCTATTATTGTTATGAATTTTTGCTTTTTATGTTGTGCTTCATTGTAACTGCTGTATTTTAATATTGCTTTTTGTATTCCTTCAGTGCAACTATTGTATTACTTAATAAAGGATTTTCAACTGGAAACAGACTGCCTGCCTTGCTTGGATTACTTTCGAATACTTAGTAATTTTGTACAATTATATATATATATATATATATATATATATATATATATATATATATATTTTTTTTTTTACTTAAGATGAGTTTAAATTCACTACTTCTACTACTATTGTCTGATCTGAT
The DNA here is from genome assembly GCF_019279795.1 of Protopterus annectens. Lineage (NCBI taxonomy): Eukaryota > Metazoa > Chordata > Ceratodontiformes > Protopteridae > Protopterus > Protopterus annectens. The sequence continues at coordinate 658,236,907 of NC_056736.1, read as the reverse complement.
TAATATACAGTGATTAACTAGAGATACATGGACTGAAAATATTCCACACAGAGAAGTTTCTTACACTGTTTTAATATTGTATTTTGTTACCTGTCTTGGAGCTTTTCTCTCCAGGCCTCCACTGAAAATGGGCTCACTGTGGCCCAGTGGACTTTCCAAGTAAACAAATGTCAATAAATAAATAAATAAATCTAAATAAAGAAATTTCTGAGGAAACTTTGTCAGAGGATTCTGACATTGACAGAAACAGGGCTTATTCTCGTAGAGATTCCCTATCCCAAAACTCTGATGCTGAGGAACGTTGCTCAACTCAGTATCTCTTGGAGGAATTTTCCTTTTCCCCAACTATTTCAGGATGAATAATGTTTTTGTGAGAACAAATGGATGTTTTCCCTGAAATGAGAAGGAATTCTTATTTTAGGTCCTCTTCTCTTCTCACTATTTATTAACAACCTACATAACAATATTCCACAAGCCACTTGCATCCAATATGCAGACGACTCAACATTAATTTGCACTGCCAAATCCATAAACTCTGTCCAACTCCAGACCCAAACAGTACTAAACAGTGTTGAAAAGTGGTTCATGCAACACCGCCTCCTTCTGAACCCCAAAAAAACAAAACTACTACTCTTTGCTCCTACTCCTAAGTCAACTCCCCCAAACTTCATAGTAACCTCCAACAATGGCACTGATATAGTCCCTGATACCACAACCCGCTTACTGGGAGTTACAATTGACAACACCCGTAGCTTTGACGACCATATTAACTCAACAATAAAAACTGTCAACAAAAAGTTAGGATCACTCTATAGAATCAAACCCTTCCTCACCCCCCCCCCCAGCAAGACTTACTCTTGCTCAGACCCACCTTTCCTCTACCCTCTTTTATGCTTCTCCAATTTATACTAATCTATCTAGAAATAACATTAATAAACTGTCCACCTGTTATAATAACATAGCTAGATTTGCTACCTGTTCCCCCTATAGAACTCACCATTGTCAAAACCTCAAACAACTGGGATGGCTTGAACTGCATAATAAATTTCTCTATCAGCAACTTGCTATAACCCAAAAAATCCTCTGTCACCCCAATAATACACCAATCCTCACTAATTTGATCACCCCCTACAAAAATCTCTCCACACTTCGCTCAGCAAACAAACTCCTAGTGTCTACTGTCAAATCAAACAACAAAGCAGGGGAATCGCTCTTCACCAACACAGTGGGAAAAAGTTGGAATCAACTTCCAACTGAACTTACCTCACTTGCTTCCACTCAACTATTCAAAAAGCATCTTAAAGAATATCTAAAGAACCACTGGCTTTGTCCCTGCTCCAACCCTGACTGATTACACCCAATCTACAAACATTTACAACACAATTTGGTTCCTAATGCTCTTTCTACTATAGCTTCCACCCCCTGATAAGTCAGTACTTCAGCGTTCATCTGTTAGCTTACTACTCTCTCCCTAATCTTACCTTCCCTCATCTTCTAAAAAAAAAAAAAAAAAAAAAAAAAAAAACAAATTAGTAAACACGTCTACTTTCTTTAGGGTTTATAACAAAGTATTTTTATCTCACGTCACTTTTACTGTATGTTACTAATTTATATTGTGAATATGTCTACTGTAATATTGCACATTTGTCTCTGTAACTGGTTGGAGCTTTTTTCCCGGGGCCTCTACTGAAAATGGACATATATCCAGTTAGACTAGCCCGGTCAACAAATGTAAAATAAAAAATAAATAAATAAATAAAAATGTTGCAAGTGGACATGCTTCGTTCTGTACCCACACCTCCTATTTTGCCAGCCTTGGAGGATGCATTTAATGCTACTTGTACTAACTCTGACATTCAACGCTGAGTCCCCAGAAGGCAGAGAGACTGTATAAAAGTACCTCAAGCTAAAAAGCTGGAAGTAGACTTTTAGTCAATACTAATCCTCAACTGTGGATAAAGAAGGTAAGACATTTAACAGATTTGGTAAGATAATTTTCTCTTCTTCCACTTTAATATACAGAATTCCTAATTACCAGGCACATATGTGGAAGTTTATTCTGAGTTGTTTAAACAGTTTGAGGGGATACTCAGCCACACTTCCTTCAGAAGGTAGCTCCTTTCGGAATCTTATTGTTTCTGTTCTTTCACAAGTACCAAAATATGCTTTGAAGAAGGTGTCTGATTTTGCAGATGTTCTTCATAATCAATGTTGCAGTACTGATTCTCGCATTTTCCTGCCATGCAGAAGCATGTGACCAGCCCAGTTTTCAGAGTCTTTACATCATCCCTAGCTGACAGATGTCCAAAGATTGAAGTCTGGGTTTGGACATTAGAGTATAAAAAGGGGATCCATTGGTGCCATCTTCAGTTCTTTCCAGCCATGCAGTCTGATGCACTTCATGTGTTCAGTATGCTTGGAGTCTGGTCAGCTCATTTATTCCAGAGAACCTCTGCTTTCAGCCAGTTAAGTACCCCATTAAGGAAATTGTTCTTCTAAATCAATGTTCAAAAAAAGGTCAAAAACTGCTTGAAGTGTGTGAAGCAAATCCCTCATACAAATTTTCACTCATTTTGTCTGTTCTTCTTGGGGTGTCATCTGTCCTGTCTGTGCAAAATTCAGTGCGAAAACTCTAAAACATAGGGCTGTGGTACTAGTTCCCCATGCAGAGGCCTCCTCTTTGGCTTCTCTGGTGGTATCATAAATTCAGTGCTATTGCAGGGCTACAGACTCCAGCATTATCTAGCGTCATTTCAATAAAACGGAAAGACAAGAAGGCTAAGGACCCTTACATTACCAATAAAGCTCTAACTCATTTTAGTCGACTGATGAGCCAGGTGATATACCTTTGCAGCCCCCTAGTCTGAATCATTGGCCCAAATCCTCTGGTGCAACCCCCCTGGAGGCCTGCTATGGTCTCCAGCCTACCTGCAAATCCCACCATGACACCCACATTGGTCAGGTCTGAGGTAGCTCAGGAGGCCTCAGCATTCAATGTCTATGTCGTGGGTCTTGAAGGAGACACTCTGTCTATCTTGACTATCAAAGCTACAGAAGAAGTCTGTGTCAGATGACCACAACCTCAGGTCACACCTTTTAAGCAGACCCCCAAACCAAAGAGAGCCACCTCTTTTTCATTGCCCATGCTTCCGGCCACTTCTCCTTAGACTGTGTACCCCAAAACATCCTTAAAAATAGCACAGGAGTTTATGGCCTTCAAGAAATCTAGACAGCCCTTTCATGCTTCCACTACTGAGGCCTAACCATCCATTAGGAGCAGGGAAATAGCCTTTCAGGAAGAGGAAGACTCCTCTAGCTCTAAGGATGAATAGGAATTGTCTTACTCTGGCCACTTGCCACCACAAGCTTACACAGACTCAGACACTGATTACACTCTCTCTTCTGCCTTGCCCCAAGGGCCTTTCCTTCGGGGATACCCTGCAAAGAATGAAAGAGACATTTTAGTTGGGAAAGTAAGCAGTTCTTACAGGTTCAGACCCACTACAGAGAACTGCTAAGTTTGTCTTCACCCAGACCCCTTGCTATTCCTGTTCACTTTGTATTAGATGATATCTTGAGAACATTGCTTTACATCCTGATTTGTCTACCTCATGCTCCAAGGAAACTAGACAGATTTTACAGAGTGCATAAATCTCACAAGTACCTTTACAAAAACCCAAAGGCTGACCCTTCTGTGGTCTCCACTGAATCCACACAGTGTTCCTTGGGGATCAAACCAAAATCCCCTGCCTAATGACAGGAAAAGTAGATTATTACACAGATTTGAAAAGAAAGCTTAACCCTCTGCCACCCTGGCAATAAGAGCTTTAAACTGACAAATCCATATGCTGAAGTACCTTGAATCACTCCAGGACAAAATTCCAGCTAAAGAAAGACGGGAAATCACCAGAGAAAATGTTCATGTCTCCAGACACTCCATAAAATGTGGCTGCAATGTCTTAGATGCTTCTTACAGAGCAGCTGCCACAGGTTCTGTGATCCACAATGTTTAGGAACAGCACTGCCAACCCCTGGAAACCCTACTGCCCCTCTTTCCATGAATGAAAAAGGAACTCCTATGGTGGAAGAACATCTTACAAAGGAACCTAGAGGTAAAGTTCACTTTACCAAAAGCATACAACACCATTACCATAGACAGTTCAGGCATAGCTTGGGAAGCCTACTTAGGTCCCCTGAAGGTACAGGGCATTTGCCCTGCAACAAAGGAAGCTGCATACAAATCAAAAGGCATTACTAGCAGTTATCATGCCATGAAAACTTTTCAGCAAAATTTAAGTCCAGGGACACTGCAATTCTGGACAGACAACACCACAGTTAAACAGACAAGGGGGTACATTGTCTTACCCTCTGTGCAGCCTTGGCAGAAACACTTTAATGTTGGTTCAAGAGATAGGGTGGACCCTCACAGCCTCTTGTATTCCAGGCCATAGCAATACCCTAATAGATTCTCTAAGCAGGGACCTTCTAGACCCCAATTAATGGATATTGAAAAGAGAGGTCTTTTTGGATATGAATGTACAGTGGGGGAACCCCACAACAGAACTCTTTGCCTCTCTCCACAACAAGCAACTGCAGAAGTTCTGCTCTAGAACACAACAGACTGAAGCTTAGAAAATAGATGTATTCTCCTTCACATGTACAAACTGGTTCATGTATGCATTCCTGCCATTACCCCTGATCCCCAGGATACTAACAAAAATCAGGGTGGACAGACCCAGCATGATCCTAGTGGCCCCCTTCTGTGTGTGACACCACTGGTTTTTCCTCCTCTTGCCTCTCAGCAAAGGGGAATCCACACCCTGCCACAGGAGATAGATCTCCTCAGCCAAGTCAAGGGGTCTGTCTTTCACCCCCACCTAGCCACCTGTAAGTTAACTGCGTGGAGGATTGGGTTTTGACACCTAGGACTGCATCCTACCCCAAGGACCATTCTAAGAGAAACAACAAAGCTGAATATCAAGAAATAGTACCTGGAAAAATGGAAAAGATTTTCACCTGGAGTCACAATAATGATACTAACACTGCTCAGACAGATATCAGCTCAGTCCTATAGGTTCATATCTATACACTAGGCTATTGACCACCAGGATCTTTATAAGCCTAGCCATGCAATCCATCCCAAATGTGTTCCTATGTATCATTTTAATTAGGAAGGGGTATGTTAGGAAGTTTGCGGAGGTTACGTGGGGATTATGATAGTTTGGGCATTACTGCCTGCCCCGTCTATGAAAGACATGCAGGCCAGACCTGGGCTGAATTCCCATGCATTGGTCAAAGTTATGCTTAAATAGGGTTAGGGATAGACTCTGCTTCAAATGAATGGTGAGCCTGTTCCAGAGCATAGGGATCCTCGGAGATACACATCCATCTCACCAACATTTCTTATTATGTCACAAACAAAATGTAATTCCTTGGTTCTGGTGGTTCTTAGGCTGTTCATTTTGCAGGTGTGCAAAAAGTTCCATCAGAGCTGGATCTGATTATGCCGTGCATACCAGGCATAGATCACTCCTAAGTAATATGTAAGAAAGAGCGTATACAGATAAGGTTTTAAGGTGATCCTTATTGGACACTATGTTTATACCCTGAGAAGTTCGTGGGTGTTGTAATTGTTGTATATGCCTGGTCAAATGCATGCCTAAGGGAACATTATACTCAATGATGGGTCTGATAAGGGCTGAATAAAGTGGCACCATGATTTCCTTGGACTTGGATGCAATGCCCTTACTTATAAGTTGGGTGACATACAATAATGTTCTTACTACCTTGGCCACATGTTGGTCAATGTACAGATTACTGTCTACATATGTTCCCAGATTCCTGACTACCTAGTCAATTCTTAGGGGTGCCTTATCGATGGAGTAATTAGCCTGGATGGTAGCTTTCCCTAAAGGCACTATAATGTATTTCTTGGCATTGAGTTTTAGCCCATGACTGGCACCAGTCATTTGTCTGTGTTAGACCCTCTTGTAAGATGTTTGTGTCATGGGGAATTCTATAATAGCTCCCAGTTTGCAGTCATCTATGAACTTGGTCAGCCAAAGGCCCTTGACATTAGCCTTTACCTCTGAGAAGTTGATGCCAAATAGGAACAGACCCAGCACAGAGCCCTGAGGTACCCTGCTGGTGACCAGTCTCTCAGTGGAAGTGGTATCACTAATCCTGATATCCTGGGTCCTGCTGTGAGCCAGCTGGTAATCCAGTGAGTTATATAGGGGATTATGCCCAGTTCAGTGAGTTTGTCAACTATAGCTGAGTGGGGTATTGTATAAAATGCCTTAATCAGGTAAAGGTAGGGGGTATGCACCATTTCTCCTCATCCACTGCCTTAGCAACCTTCTCAAAGAAATTCATCAGGTTTAGTAGGCGTGACCTTCCTTTAATAAAGCCAAACTAGATTGGATTCAGTGTTGGAAGGTTGCCTATGTCTTTGTTGATCATTTCCATGATAATTCATTCCATGACTTTGCATACTAGACTAGTCAGACTAATGCATTACCTGTCAGCCATCTTTAGGCTAGGACTGTCCTATTCCAGCATTAAGGTACATGCATCTGCCATATCAGCTTTCCTGCAAAGTGCAGCACCTATCTTCACACACTGTCACAAGAAACTTTTTCTAAAAGGGGTGAGTCACTTGAGACCACCCAGGAGGGGCTCCTTTCTGGCATGAGATCTAAATTATGTGTTAGAAAGTCTAAACTTGTCCCCCTGTGAACCTGCTGCCACAGCTCACCTGGAAGATTACTTGTGTTATAGCTGTTACAACAGCTAGGAGTGTTTCTGAGCTACAAGCCCTCCTGTGTAAAGAACCTTTTACTGCCTTACACAAGGATAGGGTCATCTTCAGAGCAAACCCATCCTTTATGCCTAAGGTGGTATCAGAACTTACTTTAAATCAGGTTATCCACCTACCAGTCTTCTTCTCAAATCCACAGAGCAGAGCAGAACAAGTCCTCTACTCCCTGGATGTGCACAGGCAGATTGGGTACTATCTAGACAGGACAAAAACTCCTAATAGAGCAGATCAATTGCTAATGGGTAAAAAAGGGCACGTCTGTCTCTAAACAAACCATATGAAAATTTCACAACATTGAAAAGATTTACTTGTGCATATTAAAGTCCAATCAACCAGACATTATCTTTTGGGTAATCTGCAGCTCCAAGGGTTAAACCAAGTAAAAAATCAACAAACCAATATAAAAAAATAAACAGAAGGTCCGGGACACAACCTAGTCGAGAATCTTGCAAGTAAAATAGTTTATTCACACTACACAGACAAAAAAATAAATAGTAACAATATAACCCAAGCACTTTCATTATATTGTTACTTGTTTTTGGCTGTCTAGTGTGAATAAACTATTTTACTTGCAAACAGCTCCAAGGGTGTTTACAAAGTGTCTAGCTCCAGTGGGCAGCTCATTGCAGACTGTAGGGCATTCACGTATTTCTTTGTTTAGATTTTATTTATTTGTTTGTTTGTTTAGTTTCCAGGGTAGAGCATTGATCTCTATGAACTTTTTTCAGACTCACCCCAGGAGCATTGTCTGGTTAAGTGACTTGTTCAGGGTCACACAGTTGGGCAATGGAAGCTGAGGGAATGAAACATTGTGCCACTGGACCATAGAAAACAGCTTGTTATCAGGTTCCTAATCCTCTAAGCCAACTGCAAGACCAAAAGGTGACCCACTTATCATTGCAGGGTCTTTTTCAAGATGTTGAGAGTCCTTAACAAGGGTTTTGTATCTTCTTACCAGTCTGGGGTTCTAAATTAATGTGCAAAAAATCATCCTTGACTCTGTCACCCAGGATTTTGTTTCTGGTTTGCCTTTTACACACTTCTCAGCAAAAATCTTTTCTTACACAAGGAAAGGTTGACTTTTATGTATACTTTTCTGATCTCCAATTATCCTCAGACTTCTGCAAGAGAATATAATAATTAGGGTTCATGGGTTCTATGATTCTCATAATACCGCTTGTCAGGTTGCACATGAGAAAAATTTGATGGCTTAAAAAAAAACACATGGGCCCCAACACACATCCTCTGGAATTTCAAAATTTAATTTTGGGCTTTATCTAAAATGAACTGTAATTGTGGAGACAGCAAATTGCTTTAAATCCAAGTCTCCCCTTTTCTTCTCCTATTCCAAATCAAGCTGTAACTACAGATACCTTAAATTTTGCCTGGGGAGCAGATTCTATGAGGATAAAGGTGGAAGGCCTGTGGAAATCTTCAGATATATCAAAGAACATAAATGTCAAAGAGATGCTGGCTGTGATAGTGTCCCCTGGGACCTCTACAAGTGAGTTTAGACAACACCATAGTGACATGGTACATAAACAAACAAGGGAGCACCAGGTCATACACTCTCTGTAGGATGGCTATGGCTATTTTGAAAGTATCCCTACAGCACTCCTTACCCTTCAAGCATTTTACATTCTATCAGAACAAAATATGGTGGCAGGCAAGCTGAGCAGAACCAGGACAGACCCTCCCAAATGGAAATTGAATGAGGAGGGTCTTCCAGGAAATGATCTAGTTGTGGGGAGCATCAAAAGTAGATATGTTCACCTCCTTTCAAAATAGATAACTAAACTAATACTTCATCAGGTCTCCTTGCAGGCAAGCCTGGAAAGAAGTGCTCCTTTATGCATTTCCACCCTTTCCCACTGTTATCCAGGGTGATTCTGAAGATTTAGAAGGACGCCGCATAATTATTGTGGTGACTTCCTTTTGACCCAGGCAACATTGGTTCTCCTTTCTTATAGAATTAGCCAAGGAGAATTACCACAAACTTCCTCAGAGATTGGATCTACTCACACAGGACAAGGGGAGTCTGATACACCCCAGTCTCAAACAATTTCAGTTACCGCATGAATGATTCAATTTTGATACTTTATAGGCACCACTTTCATGAGAATGTGCAGCAGATACTTAAGAAGGCTACTAGGAAATCTTATATTGGCAAGTGGAAAGATTTTCTAGTTGATGCCTAGGCAATAACCAGGGACACATTAAGGAGTATGTACCACTGCTTCTTAAATATTTGTGGGAGTTTCTCTCTTCTGGCCTTTCTTATTCTTCTATCAAGGTTCAACAAGCAACATCCTCCCATTTAATCTCTGTTTTTGGTAAAACAGTTGGTTTGGCACAATGATTAAGGTTTTCACCTTATAAACATGAGGTACAGGGTTCAATTCTAACCTCAGGCTATTGGCTAAACTTAATATGGCCCTTCAGAGCAGTTAGCCTAGTATTCACCTATGAATGGAGGTTTGCATCTTAGCCTTCTAGAAGACAGGTGGCTCCTCCTTGAAATCTTAAGTTTGTGCTGGAAAGGTTAAGTATGTCTCCCTTTGAACCAGCTCATCAAGTGAACTTTAGGTTCATCACATGGAAGACTGTACTTATTGCACTAACATCTTCAAGAAAACTATCGGAGTTGCAAGTTCTCATTGGTGGGTGAAGACTATTACATCTTCCATAGAGATAGGGTCACATTAAGAACAAATCACTCATTTATGTCCGAAGTTGTTTTGGAGTTTACTATGAATCAAGCCATAAATCTCCCAATGTTTTATCCAGATCCTCAGAACAGAACCAAAATGATTCTACATATTCTGGATGTACATAGGTTGCTTAGGTGCTATCTTCACAGAACCAAGTCCTTTAGAAAAGCAGATCAGCTCTTATTTCTTATGACAGGACAAAGAAAGGATAACCTGTGTCAAAAAGGACTATTTTAAGAGGGTTGTCCTTCGCTATTACTTTTTTGTTATTCCCATCATGGCAAATCTATTCCAGGCAATACCAAGGCACAGCCTACAAGAGCCTTGGCTTTTTTTCTGATGGCATACTGGAAGGGGGTAGACCCTAGAGTTATTCCAGAGACATCAGCATGGTCCTCTCTACATACCTTTACAAACTGACTTCCTTTCTTTTTAGGACCAGGACTGGCTTTGCTATGATCATTTTCCAGGGGCTTCTGGATCCTTATCATTCCTCTTCCCGGGTTGGATAGGCTTTGGTAATCAACCCATGTAGCTAAAAGGCTACTGCAACATTGAGAATGATGAACATAGTACAGTTATATAAACTGCACTTACCATAGTAATAGATGTTTGAATTCTTCACTGCTGCAGTAGTGCACCCCCCCCCCAGTTCTGTATATAGTTAATTGGGATATTTATTTTATTTCACATTTGTTAACTGGGTTGGTCCAGCTGAGTTTTAAAAAAAACATTTTCAGTGGAGACCTGAGGAGAAAAGCTCCATTAACATATACAGCAATAAAAAGTAAAAAGAAACATACATAAGATAAACTAGAGTACAAACTTAAATGCCAGTATGCAGAACAACTTATAGCTGTCTCATAAGAAAGTGTGAGTATGATTACTAAAAATATAAACATACAGTTTAGTCACATTGCTGAAAACCTAGCATGTTCTAATATTTACAAGAATTAAAAGTAATGCAACAACACTTCCTAAGTAGAGGTTGTAGAATGTGAAAAGACAGAGGAATATGGGAGGTTAAGTGGGGTGATTGCAGTGACAGATCTTGGAGTTAAGCAGGTGATCTTTCAGTTGTTGGCATGAGTTATACTTCTGATATGTAATGGGGGTTTGTTCCAGCAATGAGAGACAGAGTATTTATAAAGGTTTTTGCCTATATTTTTACAGGGCTTATAGGTTAGTAGTAACAGTTGGTTGGAACTATGAAGAGGATGATTAAGAGAGTAATATGACAGAAGTTTGGAAAGTGATGGGCAGGTAGTGGGGTTATTGAGAAGGGAGTGAGCAGTCTGGAGTTGAGTGAGAGTAAGTTAATGTGAAAGTTCAAGCCAGTGAAGTTTCTGTAGGGCCAGGCAGTGGTTGGAGAAGTAGGGATGATTTTCAGCAAATCTAGAAACTTTATTGTATGTTCATTCGAGTTTGTGAATAAGGGAAGATTGTAGGATAGTCAGGATAGGGGAGGCATAGACTAGGGTGGGTAGTAAGAAAGTTTGAGCAAGGACACATTTGGATTCTGCACTATGGTATTTTTTTATTTCTGTAAAGTAGGCCTAATTTTTGGTGTTTTTTTTATGCTTTGTTGGACATGTATGTCAAATTTTAGTTGGTCATCAATAATGGTGCCAAGGAGTTTAGTTTGTGTTTCAACTTTTATAATAGTGTTGTTGAGAGAAGAGATTGAAAAGGTAGATTTACAGTGGGAGAGGGAGTTAGGCAGAAAAAGGAGGAACTTTATGTTATTGGGATTGAAGATGAGCTGACTGTCATTGAGCCATCTTTCTACATAAGAAAAGGAGTTTTGTGTAGTAGTTAACAGGTCTGACAAGTTTTCAGAGATGGATATCAATGCAGAGTCATCTGCATATTGGACGATAGAGGAGTGACTACAAGAAGTATGGAGGTTATTGGTAAAGATGTATAGCAGAGGGCCAAGGATGGAGCCTTGGGGTACCCCAATTTGGATAGGGAGGAAAGGGGAGAAAGAGTTAAGCCATCTAACTGATTGTTGTCTGTTAGAGAGGTAGCTGGAGAACCAGTTGAAGGTAGTGTGAGAGAAAGGTTGAGATGGGATAGTTTTGAGAAGAGTAGAGTGTGAGAAACCGTGTTTAAGGCTTTAGAGTGCTGTGTTTAGGGTGAAACCCGTGTTGTGTAGGAGTGAGGAGATTTTCTTGGATAAGATATGTAATTAGTTGAGAGTGGATATATTTTTACAAGGATTTTAGACAGAGGAGATAGGATAGCAATGGATCTGAAGTTGCTAGGTTCAGTTGAATTACCATCCTTGTGTAGAGGTATAGTGTAGAAAGATTTCCAGAGGTCAGGAGCTATGAATTCTTGAATGGATCTTGTTAGATTAGGAACTTCCATTTTAAAGTAGTTTATTAAGACATTGGACAAGATAAAGGGTAAAATAAATTGTTTCATTTATGCATGAGACAGTTTATTAGAAAGGAAAGCTAAGCATACAGTGTGCAGACAGAATGTTCTTTTCTCAAGGGAAAGATACAATCTTGCTAACTACAGAATGTTCTTTAATGGAATGTTGCACATATGAGACAAAGCCTGAGACCAAGGTTAGAAAAAGTAAATAAGGGAAATTACTGGACTGAAGCAATATAATATGTTGTGTTCAGGATAGCAGTGCAGTTAAGGTTTGTAAGTTCATTCGACTTGTTACCTCAGAGAAGATGACAGACACTTTAGCGTGAGTACAGAAGACAGGTCATATAAAGACTATGTTAGTTTACATTGTGCAGGACAATCAGAATATGACGTGCAGTAACTTTGAACACTAACTATTTATCAGCACTGTTAATGAAGACAGATATTGTGAACGTTTAATAAAGCCTTATTAAATGAACTACAGTGTTTGTAGAATTTTCTGAAAAGTGCACAAGACTTGGCCATAAAGGAGAGACTGGCACCCGTTCAGAACAAGCTTGGGTAATTAAGACTTTCATTTCTCAGTCTATTTGCATACATTGTTTCCAGCTAATTATGGTATAGTATTATCGATTCTTACAATGGAACCCAAACTAGCCTGCTGTCTGGGGAGAATATATAATTCTTGCACACAGCAAGCAGCTACTCTGGACAATCGAAAAATCAAATACAGTTATACTGTGTAATCTTTTCGCATCTAGGTTCCTGTGCAGCATATTTTTTTTTAAGTTAACAGTGACTGTTTATACAGCAGAAGTACTACAGCACTGAGCTGAAAGGCCCCAGTAAAGGTAATCAACTGTGCTACGGACCACCCTTTCAGTAAAAGTATCGTTCATTTCCAGACTTGGTTACACTACGCGTTCTACAGAAATCTACAGAATAGCAGTGTTTCATTCAACTTCATGTGTTCTACAGACTGCAAAATAAAAGTGTTTTCATTCAAGTGCAGCACTCAGTGTTTCATTCAACTAGCCCCAGGATTCAACAAGCTCTGCACAGTGTGCAGGAATAGTGCAAGATCTGCTGCACGCAATATGGACGACGAGCGATACAGGTATGAGCTCCCGGGACGTGCACAAGCGGTCCAACACTATTCCTGCACGGACACAGCTCCTGTATGCTAATTACCCCATTTGCAGGTGAAAACCATGCAAATGAGGTGAATTAGGGATCCAGGAAGCAGGCAGGCATCTGTGCAGGAATAGTGTAACCTGCAGAAATGTATTCGGCTACTAACCGAATACATTTCTGCAAATTATAAAACGGAGGCATGACAGCTCCAAAGAAATATAGATGGCCATTGGCATGGTAAATAGTTGCAAAATTATAAAAAATAACTTTTATTGTTTTTTTGGCTGATTTCGGATGTTTAAGCATAGGGCAGCGGTGCACAAACGGGATCGGCCCGAAAATAAAAAAAAAAAAAAAAGGTGGAAATAAACTTTTAAACCAAAATCAGCATTCTGCCATAATAGTCAATGGCATGCAGAAGACAACAATACCATTGAATAGTGGTTGCTAGGGGGAAAGGCTTAGTGTCAGTCTTGTAACCATGCATTATCAGTCAGTTTTATGCAAATGAGGGGTTTGATACTGAATCACAGATTTCCCATCAGTGTTAGCTAGCACCTAACCATGTAAGTGCAGCAACACCATGGTACAAGCCTAAGAGGTAGATGACCTCATAAAGGGGAGTGCCATGCATGCTGTTAGCTTATTGGAGCTCTGTGACCCATGTTTGCCCTTAGCTAAGCACAGCTAAGGAAGGGTGTGTGTCTGAGGCTGCCTAGCAGTGTTTACATTGCCTAAACCAGTGTGCTCGGTGCGCACCAGGTTTTAAATAAAACAAAAAAAAAAAAAATAGCAGCTCTGTTCACATCCGAGCACTGGGTATGCACGGTGCACCTCGGGGCTTAAACAGGAAGGCAATGGGAAGGGAAAACAGCAGTAGGAAGGCAATCAAGGAGAACTAGCATAGCTGGCAGGTGAAATGTATCAGAATCAGCCAATTAAGCAGGCAGCAGCCCAGCCAGCACACTACTATAAACTATGCAAACACCTTTCACTCTGATTTTTCCCACAAACATTACACCACCGGTGTACACAGATGGGGAAATTTTACCTGACAGAACTAACAAAATAATAGGGGCTGCTGTTGCTGTCATAAATCAATATGTGGAAGAGGCTGAGGGTGGTAAGGATGAGAATGCTGATGACCTACCCACAATAAGGAGAAGAAGAAGAGTGTACAGACCCAGGGTAACCTACCAGGGGCTACATGAGCTGGAGATAGTGAAGCACTACAGGGTGGACAGTGACATCCTACAGCAAATTGTTGAGCTGTGCCGGCCACACCTCACACATAGAACCAACAGAGGGGAACCCATCCCAGTGGATGCCAAGGTATGTGTAGGCTTAAGAATATTAGCTACAGGTACCTTCCAAAGACCAACTGGGGATATCATGGGGATCTCACAGGCGTCAGCATCCAGGTTACTCCACCAGTTCCTGGATGCCATGTCAGCACGTGCCTGTGAGCACATATATTTCCCCAACACCAATGAGGCATTGACCAGCAATATGCATCTCTTCCACCAAATAGCAGAATACCCCGAGGTAGTGGGTGCTATAGACTGCATACAGATGCACATCAAAGCACCATCTGGTGAGCGGGGTAGGGTCTACATAAACCGCAAGGGCTTCCACTCCATCTACTGCCAGGTCGTGTGCGATGCCCAGGGCATTATAATGAATGTGTATGCTGGCAGCCCTGGAAGCTATCACAACTCCCACATCTGGCATATGACACAGCTGTACCACAGATTTGCCAGTGGGGACATCCCATATGGCCACCTAGTGGGGGATGCTGGTTATGCACTGGAGCCATGGCTGATGACACCCACCAGAAATGCACACACACCCTAACAAGAACTCCATAATGCGGCACACGCACAAACGAGAATCATAATAGAGCGTGTGTTTGGGATGCTCACGTCACAGTTCTGGTGCCTGGACATATCCGGTGGAGCCTTGCAGTACTCTACAGCTACATGCACACAGACATTCATTGTATGTGCCATGCTACACAATATGATTCTGCGGAAAAAGCTGCAGCAGGAACAGCACAGGGCAGGGCCATACAGCCCCCCACCATTGCCAAGGCCAGCACAGGCACAGAATGACTCAGAGGAGAAACAACCTGAGCCTACCCATGTAGGCAGAAGGAGGTGTGCCCAGTATGCCCAGGCTCTGGCAAAGAGGCAATGCATAGCACATACACTGACATGGTAGGAACCCAGGGAATGACACCTCTCTCTGACTTGCACATACAGTAAAAGGGATACCAAACATGACACTACCTGTGCTTTACCATGTACAGGGAGTGTACTATGTGCATCCAACATAGTCAGCCCTCCAGCACCATTCTCAATACTGGCACAGCCACAAGTAACTCACTCGTCCTATCAATTGCTGAATGGAGTAGTATGTTCTGCTAGTTGTAGCTATGGGATGGATGTGACCATGCAAGGGAAATGGGTGGCTGAATGGGATGCCAGCAGATAGTGGACACCAATATGGGCAGCATGGAATCCATAACAAATACTGGTGTCAACAAAGTAGGCAGTACTAGACAAGATGAGAAATCCCACTGCAGTACATGTTGTGGCCCAAATGTGTGCCCATAGGATACACACATGCATGTCAGTGAGGTTCACATACCCAACAACAGCCTCAGCCAGCAAGACAGGTGTAGATAACCATAAAGAAAGGCTGTGTTAAGGCCTCCAGTTAATGACAATGGATAACAGCCCCCCTCCAGACCTACACAGATAGACTACAACAGGTCAGGCAGTTGTTTGTTAGTTCTGCAGGGTATGAAGTCTGAAACTGAAATGT
Organism: Protopterus annectens; assembly: GCF_019279795.1. Classification (NCBI taxonomy): domain Eukaryota; kingdom Metazoa; phylum Chordata; order Ceratodontiformes; family Protopteridae; genus Protopterus; species Protopterus annectens. Next base: position 658,221,028 of record NC_056736.1, on the reverse strand, counting down.
AGGTCAATAAAACCTGAGATCTGTACTCTACTGATATGCCTCTAGTCTGCATGATAGGTCAGAATACAAAAGATATGGAAGCCAGTACAGTACCTGAAATACCAGTACAGTCTTAGCAAGTGTTTACAGTTGTCAGGTGTGCCCCCCCCCAATCCTATGTAAAAATGCAGTAACATGTACGAGTGGGGTTAATAACAGTGGAGCACAGATTACCTGAGCTGGCCAATTTACAGGATAGATTGTTGCATGTGTACAATATGCTGGGCTCCGTGTGTTAGGTTGTTGTGTGTTGTGCATTGTGTGGAAGTAGTCAGCATGTAGGCATGGAGGGTCATGTCCTGGTGGCCTATGGCCAGTACTGTCGATGACAGGGCCATGTTCTGACAACTGCAGTGCCAATCACAATGCATCTCAGCAAGACCAAATTCAGCAGACATCCATTCTCATTGTTCAGATGTCAATATCTGTCACCATCTGAAAGATAGACATCCCATGAATGTGGGCCCAAACATACACACAGCACACAGGTGGAAGTACCCTAAACAGAGTACATAAAATGTAACTGTCAACCGCACACACCTTTGGAATTGTACATACAGGATAGTAGCACATTAGTTGTGTGTAGTATGGAATACTGATGTATTCTGGCCAATCACTGGCAGACCACAAAAGGCACAGTTATGAAGTAATGAGAGACTACCTATGTCCCCACACAAGGCAGCATAAGGGGAATGTCCCAGGTATATCTGTGAGTCAGCTGCAAGAAGCCTCCATATCACACATGCACTCAGCTCACCCCACCATCATCCACAGGTTTATTACATGTCATATCCCTGCTGTTGAGAATGAGTACAGTATGACCCACACTTCTGTATGGGTATACCCACAGAATGCAGCATGCTGAAGAGGTGTCCCATGCAGGTGTGTCCCTAGCTGTAAGTAGCACCCAGCATCCAGACCAATGGATTAATATGGACAGGAACTATTGCCATTAACACCCTGCACACTTACCCTGTCACCCCAGGGGAATCCAGTGGTTTGCAGCCTGGGACTGTAGGAGTGACAGAATGCACTGGCCTGCTACAGATGGCCTGCATCACTACCAAATGCTCTACAGTCCTCTGACAAAGGCCTGTGCCTCACCCGTACTGCCAATGTATCTTATCTCATGGGGTCCCAACTAACAACATAACACAGTCCACAGAACACAAATGCAAGGCCATGTCGACAAATCCCAGTAACATGCCCACCATGTCTGCATGAACTGTGGACCAACCCCTAAATACAGCTGGAATGAAGGGACAACTGTAGGGATACTTTGCAGATATCACTCACATAATGTTAGGAAGAGGATAGAATAACAGAGTGGGGGGGGTATAGAAGCATGGGACACCATGCAGTGTGTGAAGTCTGAAACTCTGATGTGTGCCCATACTACCCCTGCCTGCATACCCAGTAATAGGTGGCTACAAACCCACTTGTAAGCCACAATGTGAAAGGGAACTGGCCAGATATATGAGCCCTGCCTCTAAGTAAACTGGGTGAATCTGTACAGCTGAGAGGTATAGCCACAGCAGGATATGTCCATTCTGTTATGTTGATAGATGTACAAGCAGGGGATCCTCAGCCACCACAGTACCAAGGTGCTAGACTATTTACACAGATCCATCAGCAAGTGTCTGCAGCTCCCCCTCTATAATGGCATGAGTGTGTAAGAATATGTAGGCTGCAGACCACAATACTGGATACAGCTTAATTCATCTTGTATTTCCCAGGAAATAACTGTGAGCAAATAAGTATATTGTTGGTAGTTGATGACATAATACATCACAGTGTAAAACAGTACATGTCTGAATATCTCTGCTAACACCAACCATGTAACACAAGCAGCATAGACAGCAATAGTTACAGTATCCCACTATCTTTCGCCCATTGTGACTCCATATTGTCAACCTATCTACAGATGTCCTGCAGACACAGGTTGCTAGCTGTAGGTGTAGAACATAAAATCCTGCACTGGAGTACAACCTACCTGGAATGGATTCACACACGCAATACAGAAAGTCATACTGGGCATGCTCCTACACTTAGGGAAATGAAGCCCATGTCTGACAACAAAATACAGAAGGTCATACTGGGCATTCTCCAACACAAACAGAAATGAAGCCCATGTCTGACAACAACAGTGGACTATACATATCTGTCAGACGCAGATGTCTGTGCACACACACCACATTGCAGACCATTCATGCTTTGCGCACACATTGGGTAGGAATACTCACGCATATCCAAGCCCAACACACTATAATAGGTCAAACATATGCGCACACACACACACACACACACACACACACACACACACACACAGATGTGGGGAAGAGAGAGGCAGACAGCGTCAGAGAGATTGCCATCATGAGGCCTGTACCACCCACCACACATGCAATTGGCCAATATCACATGATCTGCCAATGTCAATCACTGTAGACATTTGCGTTTGGTAGCCCTCAGCCCAATATTGTCTGTGGTGCTTGTAATAACTGTGCAACATGATAGTACAAATCAGTATTCATCTAGCATTTGTATACCCAGTCCTGTCAAATGTAAAGTTATGTGTGACTGAGTGTTGTGTGTACGCTTCCAGAGGAATGGTTTATGGCCTATTCACACACACTGCACTTCCCATAGCCTATGTTGGCACTCACACTGATGTCAGTCACCTTGAAATAACCCCCTGGCCAACTATCAGTCCCATAATCTCTGTGGCGTGTGCGATAACTGTGTAATGTTGTAGTGTAACATACTAGTTAGTTAGGAGTTCTAATCCCAGATATGGTGACTATGAAACTCTGTGTGTGTAGAGATTAATGATTTTGAGGCCATTCACAGTCACTACACCTCTCATTGTCCTACTTTAGCCAGCCTGCTGATGTTAGTCACCTTGAAATACCCCTTTGGACAAAGGGTAGCCCTATAAGCTCTGTGGCACATGCCATTACTGCGTAATGCTATAGTGTAACATACTAGCTAGGTAAGAGCTCTACTCCCACACATGGCAACTGTAAAAGTGTGTGTGTGTGGGGGGGGGGGTTCATGATTTTGAAGCTATTCACTATCACTACACCTCCCATTGGCCTACTTTAGCATGCCTGCTGATGTCATTTACCTTGAAATAACCCTTTGGCCATGTATCAGCCATATAAGCTCTGTGGTGCTTGTAATAACTGCATAACACTGTATAGCAAACTAGTTAGGTAGGGGTTCTAATCTTGATCCTGCCAACTGTGATGATTTGTGCATTTCCCTGACAGAGTGTGTGTGTGTCTCCATTGACACCTGCTTCTGTAGACATTCACATATACTACACTTCCTTTATCCCTTCTTTAGCACTGTTGCTGATGTCGCTCACCTTCAAAGATACCTTTGGACAGCTCTCCAAAATGTAAGCTCTGTGGCACGTGCAATAACTGCATAACACTGTAATAACAATACATAGTCAGGTAGGGGGTTGAAACTCAGTACTGGTAAGTGTGTGTTTGTGTGTGTGTTATCAGTATCCTGTGTGGGTGCTGGGGGTGAATGTGTACTGACAGGATCCATTGCAGTGGGTTTTGCTACATCATTATATTGAGGACCTATATGTCCCATTGTCCACATTACAAAGCCAACAGTTTTCAAACACTGTAGAGGTTGTTGTAGACAATCCTCAGCCATAAATGTGTACAGCCATGTGCAATTACTATGTGACAGTATGGATTAGTAAACATTATAGGCAACTGTTACAATACCCAGATAGCGCTCTCCACTCACGGATCATACATAAACACCCTTGGATCTTACTCTCTTACACCCTTTCTTTCTTACTTTGTCTCTGTCTCTGTCTCTCTCTCTCTCTCTCTCTGTCTGGTGAATGTGTAAAAGTACATCTGTTTTGCATAGGCAGCAGCTTGAGGTTTGTAAGGAATGCTCATGATCAGCTCATGGCCTGTGCACGAATTGCAGTCCCACAGTTACTAATTGCATGTGGAGCAGCTGCGGTATCATTCCTATAGCCAATTGAATGGAAACACGCTCCTATAACTAAGCACTTCATGTGAGTGTTGGCCCTTTTCCTTCACTGTGAGCAGGACTTCCTGTGGGTGTTTGACAGACAGCATCACAGAGGGTAGATGGAAATACCTCTTACAAAATACACTGTGAAGACAGGCCAACAAACAGGAGGGGGGTGTTCCAGACATGGGGACATAATGTAAGTGTTGCTGTTCTACATTTGAAGTAATGTTGGTTTAACAAGGTTTGTGTGGATATGGCTGTTCTACATGATTTCAAGACTGGCATGACAATGTTATGCGGTTGAGGAAACTCTCACCTGTAGGGCTATCTGCAGACTGCTCAGAGTTTGGAGTCTTACATGTGTTGTGTTACTCACACATTTCCTGTCTTTAGATATGCAGTAGCATACTCTGAGGATTGCAGTCAGTACATGGTGACATCCATGTGAGTTACTGACTTCATAGCCCTCAGAAGAGATATGTCACAACAAACCCTGTTACACCAGGAAATTTCTCAGTTTATCACAGCAATATGTCAATATTGACATGTGTTTGTGCCTCTGTCCCCCAAGTCTGTCACCCTTTGTCCATATGTCATGCAGTAAGAGGTGCATATGTACAATACATCATAATTTACTGACATCATACCTGATAGCAAGCTAGTGAGATATCAGACTGCTAGACATGTTATGTATAGTAGGCCTTATATTTGAGGACAAAACCTGGACATTCTGTTGTAGTGTGTACAGTAGTGAGGTATGTGTACTTATGGTGATTGTTGACAGGAGTGTGCATTGTGAATGTTACTTGGCCTGTGTACAGACTGTGGTAGATGTCCTTGGTCCTGTTCAATCTGATGTTGCATGCTGCTTCAGTTTATGGTACCCTATCAGCATACATGTTTGTAGGGCCAGACTGACACATGTCCCATACCACAGTCAGACATCAGACTACACTGTGTATTGGCCCAGTATATGTAGGGTTACTGTGTGATTGGCTGATATGAGGGTGGTTTTGTTCACACAGTCCATATACTGTAATATTACTTAGGCTTACCATAATGTGACTGTGACTGTGTTCAGAGTAGTTATGGGTATGCACTTTCATACTGGTGTCTGTTACTCCATGCTGTTGCATGCCTGTAGTGCCTGCTATATTTGCAAGTACATGTGTACTCCCCATAGGAAACTTGGGTCAGTGTTGTGACAGTCTGCCTGTAGTTTGCACAGTGCTGTGTGACATGCCTAGCAGCTCAGTGTTTTTACCTAGTGTGATGTTATGTCCAGATATTTGTCAGATGTACTGTTGCCTGGCCACCGTAACTGTTGTGTTTTCTGAAAAAGCAGTGGGATGGTGTAAAGATGTATGCCACTAACTAGTGTGAAGTATGTGGGCTTGGGAACTCTGCTCCTCCAGTTAATATGTGTTAGGACAGACAGGAGCGTGTGAATGCATCAACTGTGTGTTCTTTTCTATTCCAGTATTTTTGTGATATCCCCATTTACATGGCTGTAAACATCCACTTTGTCAGGCTTGGTCCACATGTCTTGCATTAAGGAGTTCTGTGTATACCTCTGCACTGACCAGATTGTAACATACTGTCCATGTTTATTGGTCATATCTGTGCTGTATTCCACAGGATCATAGGTTCATAGGTAGATACTAGGCTATCGGCCCAAGGGCCTAAGTAAGCCTAGCCAACAGGGTTCCCTGGCTTACGCCACCCAAGAAAGTTATTTTCCTGTGCCACTGTTGAGCAGAGTCACAGAAGTGATCCCCAGGGTGTATTTCCTATTTCCCATCCACTCATCAAGATTTTTCTTGAAGAGTGCTAATGAGGAACTTTGCTTGACATAGATGGATAGCTTATTCCAGAGTATGGGAAGTCTCTGGGACAGGAATCTATCCCTCCAGCATGTCCTGTTTATTGTGGTGGCATGGTTTAGGTCCCTAGAGCATGTAGCTCGGAGGGATTGGGATTTCTTTAGGTGTAGCATGTCTTACAGCTCTGGGTTTGACATAGTTTATATGTTAGGCCGAGATCACCTTAGAGTAGGCGATAGGCTACAGAGTAAAGCTGGAGTGTTTTGAGACGGTCAGTGTAGGGAATCTGTTTGAGGCCAGTAATCCTTTTTGTGAGGTACTTCTGTGGCCTTTCCAGCTGCTACAGATGTCTTGTGAGGTACATTCCAAAAGGGGAATTGTACTCTATAATGGGTATAATGAATGTCAAGTAGAGGGGAACAATGACCTCTTTTTTCCTGGATGACAACCCTTTTGTGATGAGGTGTGCTACATTGAAGGACTTCCTGACTACTGTGGTGATGTGATTATCAAAGGAGAGACTATTGTCAACCTGAGTCCCAAGGTCTCATCACACATTCAGCATTAAGTAGACTGCTGCCTATGTGGTAGTTCATGGGTATTGAGTTTTTACCAAAGGGGATGACAGTGCACTTTTTGGCATTGAGCTTGAGGCCATGGCTCTGACACCAGACACCTGTCACCAGACACCTGTCTCATTGAGGCCTTTCTGTAGGATGTCCACATCATTTGGGGACTCGACTATGGCTCCTAGTTTGCAGTCATCTGCGAACTTCATTAGCCAGAGGCCTTCTGTGTTAGCCTGTACTTCAGAGAAGTAGATACCAAACAGGAGAGGTCCCAGGACTGAACCCTGTGGTACTCCACTTGTCACTGGTTTTAAGTCAGATTTGGAATCTGTAACTTTTGCAGTGTGGGTTCTGTCAGTAAGCCAGTTGGCAACCCATCTTGTGATGTAGGGATTTATACCTAGTTTAGTGAGTTTAGCTATAATTCCAGAATGGGGGATGGTATTGAAAGCCTTGGCAAGGTCAAGTTAGGCTGTGTGAACCACCTTACACTCGTCTATGGCTTTGGTGACTGCCTCAGTAGTGTGTAGTTAGTGTAGATCAGGTTCAGGAGGCATGATCTGCTTTTCACAAACCCGAACTGGGTGGGGTCCAAAGTTTGGAGGTTACCAGTGTCTTTGTTTATGAGTTCCATGATGATACGTTCCATGACCTTGCAGACCAGGCTCATCAGGCTAATAGGGAGATAGTTCCCGGGATCAGTGGTGGCTCCCCATTTGTGGAGTGGGATAACTGTTGCTGTGTGCCATTCACTGGGCACAATGCCTGATGTAAGGCTATGATTCAACATGGTGCTTAGGTGGGGGGGGCCAGTTCATTCTGAAGTTTGTGTAAAATGCAGCCTGGGATGTTGTCCGGTCCCATGGATGCTGTGTTTTTGGCTTTAGAGAGTGCAGCTTTTACCTGCATAGTTGTGATTACAGGGACTCTGCATTCTTCCTGTATAGATATGGGCCCTTTAGGGGGTGAGAGGATGGTAAAGTTAGCACTGAACCTGTCTGCCAGGATGTTGGCAATATCAGTTAGTTCTGTAATTTTCATGCCATTGTGTTGTAACTCAGAGCAGATCTGGGTGTTGCCATTGGGATTCTTGACATAGCTATAGAATGCTTTGTGGTTCTCCTTAAAATCAGTGGTGATTTTGTTTTCGTAGCTAGTTTTGGAGGATCTTATAATGGATCTCGGCTTCTTACTGAGGTTGACCAAGGAGCTCCTCCACTCATGGGATTTTACTCTCTTTTGCAACAGTTTCTTCCTTCTGTTGTGCAGTTTGTTTATGGCAGGGGACCACCAAATTGGCTTCCTCTTTTTGGTGGATAGCATCTTGGTTCTGTTTGTGATAGCACAATCCATGCACTCATGTAAGTTCTTATAGAGTGCATTTGTGTAGGATTCAGCAGTCATAACTGTATTGTCCATCTGCATGGGTGTTATGAAGTTTGCCACTTCTGTCTTAAGAAGCATGAAGTTGGCTTTGGAGACATTTTTTACCATGGATTCCTTAATGGGGGGGTGGGGACAGGATGTGGATATCTAGGGTGATTAGCTTATGGTCGGATCGGACAAACAAGGAGTTGACTTCAGGTGTGGAACACCGGTCACTCATGTTGGTAATGACTAGGTCTAGGATATTGTTGCCCCTGATGGGGGTGTGGATAAGTTAATCCAGGGCATTGGAATTTATGAATTCCAGAGAGCATTGAGTGAAGGAGTTGGTACATGAGTAGTTTTCCCAGTTAATGGTGGGGTAGTTGAAATCACCCATTATTAGGATTTTTGGTTGAACTCTAATATTTTCCAGTATATCAAGCAAAGAGGAGCAGGAATCCTGAGGCATGGTGGGGGATCTGTAGCAAGCTACAATTTGGATTGCAGTTTTCCCCAGAGTTAGTTGCACTTGGATAACCTCGGATGCATTATGCTGAGCAACTAGCCTGGAGGCTTAGATATCCTTAATGAATATGGACACACCTCCGCCTTTGGCATTCCAGTCCAAGTTACATGGCCGAAAAGTGTGGTATGAGTTATAGCCTGGTAGTGCAGGGGTGCTCTCTGTAGCCTTGAACCAGGTCTCAGTCACTGCACAGTTATCAATGTTCTCCATTTTAAGGAGTGCCTCAAGTGAGTGGATTTTGAGATTTAGACTTCTAGCATTGAGTAGCATTACCATCAGTTTTTGCTTGCCTGTTTCTGTTATGGTGGTGAATTTGTCATTTGAACCTTGCCTAAAAAAGGCACTATAGGGGCAGCAAGAGCCTTAGCCAGTATCCAGAATCCCAGGGGCGACAGGTGCAGGCCATCTCTGGCAAAGCATAGTGGTCTGTCGACCATGTCGTCCCAGGCAGACAGATACTGGATCCCCTTAGAATGACACCAGAAGCTTAGCCAGTTGTTGAAGTCAATCATTTTGTCCTTGTACTGCGGTATCATTTTGGGCAATGGCTAGGGTCATACCTGCCTGGGTTACAAGATCTGGGAGCTCTTCCATGTCTCTTCTCATGTAGTCCAGGGTGGTACATCTCAGGTCATTCACACCAACATGGATAATGACAGAGTCATATTTGTGCTTGTTGTGGAGTGACCTGAGTTGTGTGGCGGATCCTGGCACCTGACAGGCAGCTGGCAGTAAGCTTCTCCTTGTTTAGCCTGGTAGTGGGACATCAGTGTGCCTGACTATAGAGTCACCTATGACTAGTGTGTTGGGTATGTTGTTTTGCCTTATGGGCTGTGGTTTGGTGGCACACTGAGACTGTGGGCTGACATTTGAGTTGTGTTGGGGGTGGAAGTTGCTTGCGTTTCTGCTTTGGAGGTCTTTGTTGCTTGAGCAGATTATTATTGAGAGCCTCCATGAATGGTTCTGTGTTTCTGTGTGTGGATTTTGGTGGTGTATATTTAGTGTGACTATGAGATGAGTGTGGTGTGGTGCAAGTGTTTACCTTCTCCTCTTGACTCTCAAATTCAGTCTTGGTTGGAGAGAGCTTTACCTGCAGTTTGGCTAGATAAGTGCATCTCTCACAGGTTGTAGTGTTGGGTGGTAGGAGGAGAGGGTTGTCTGTGTACATGAGGCAATTGCTACATTGCCCCAAGATGCCCAGATTCATCAGATAGACTGGAGAGAACACTGGGAACTGATCCTTGGACATGCCTGAATAAAAAACTATGTTCCTCTAGATAAGTGAGGAAAGTGAGTACAAGAGCTGTTTTTCTCTAAGCAAGTGAGGAAAGTAAGTACGAAAACTCTTTTCCTCTAGGTAATAAGGAAGGTTGAGTGTTGTAGTAATTTGTAGCTTATTTAGTCCTTACAAGTTCTGAACAAGTGCTGGGCATGATTAAGCAAATTCAAGTGCTAAAAATAAGAATCTGTATCTGGACTAGACTAGTTAGAGGAAAGAAGCAAGTGTTAATGCGTGATTTTAAATCAGGAAGTTGAGAGAGAGATGGAAAAACTGCCCAAACAACCAATAACTACAATTTCTGAGCCAGAAACCACTCCTTATGTGGTAGATAGGTTACCTAGTGCTTACCACTCCCACTGATAAGCTAGCAGGCTTCCCTCCAACACAGAAAGGCTTGGGGGGGGGGCTCAGAACTTTACAAACAGTCCTGGATGCTGCAAATCTGTATCTGGACTAGACTAGTTACAGGAAAGGAGGTAAACAAGTGCAAATGTGGGCTTTTAAACCAGAAGTTGAAAGAGATGGAAAAACTGCTCAAACAGCCAATAAACTACAATTTCTGGGCCAGAAAACACTCCTCTTGTGGTAGATAGGCTACCTGGTGCTTACCACTCCCACTGATAAGCTAGAAGGCTTCCTTCCAACACAGAAAGGCTTGGGAGGCTCAGAAGCTTGCATACAGTCCTAGATATGGCAAATCTGTATCTGGACTACACTAGTTAAAGGATAGGTAGGAAACATGCTTAGAGTTTTTTTTAACAGAAAGCAGCTAAAACAGCATTAAAACAATTCAAGTGCAGTGCAAGCTACCACACTTCAATGTGTAGCAGTATTAAAGCAAATACAGTTTAAATAAATGCAATTTATTCAAAATGTATTCTGAACTGAATTCAATTATTGTTTTATTCAACTCTGAACAGTTAAAAAATGTCAAAAATATACTTATCAGCTGAGAAGCGCACTCAGTCAGAACACAGGGAGATTCTAGCAAAGTTTTTTTTTTTTTTTTTTTTTTTTTTTTTTTAAGTAAAGTGGAAAGGGAGAAAGAGGAGCGGAAGATTTTTTTTTTTGTTTAGTAAAATGGAAAGGGAGAAAGGAGGAGTAGAAGATAATTCAAGCTTAACAAACTAAGTGGGTTGGCCTTCTCAAATGTTCTGTCTGTAATCGGTAAAATGAGCTAATGACACTAGACTGGGGGGAGTGTTCTAGACAATATTTACAGTGGGGGCGGGCAACTGCAAAATCAACAAGTATAAGATCAAGATACGAACAGGCAGGGTGGGTGGGAATACAGCACCAATATAAATAATAAGCAAATGTATAAATACAGCACAGTGCAAATTAAGTTGCAAAAAGTGTACTTATCAGTTTGGAATAGATTCCAACTCTGCTCATAGCCAGGAGATCTATCAGCTTTCCACCAGTTCACAGAAATGCAGTCTTTACTGGAATTACAACAGAGAAAATACACCTCAGGCAGTGACTGACAGCTAGGATGTGGGCTCGCTCAACAACCCCCTACCTGAAACTAGTTTCTGAGCTACCCTGAGAAAAAAACACAGTGGAGACAACAAAGGACAGAAACAATACAGCAACTGTATAAATAATAAGCAAATATATAAATACAGCACAGTGCAAATTAAGTTGCAAAAAGTGTACTTATCAGTTTGGAATAGATTCCAACTCTGCTCACAGCCAGGAGATCTATCAGCTTTGATTACTGTGATTTGTATGGTACTTTACTATGATAATCTTATGATGTCTGTCAGTAACTGATGGCGTACATGTCAGTATCAGAAGTGGCTTCCCACACAATATGTCTGTTAACACAACCCCTGTTACTGTAGCAACATTCCACATTTATACCTGCAATACATACATGACATCCCCTTGCACTAAGAGGTTGTGACTATTGGTGCTGAGTTATGACACCAGTACATGTTACGACATTTCACTGAATGCACATTTTACTGAAAGTCAAATTAGTTTGCACTTTTCACTGAAAGCTCAATTCACTGAAACACATTTCACTGAAAGTTATATATGGCCTTTCCCCACTGTAGTGTGACCCTGTAGTTAGTATATATAGTAAGGGGGGTTGGGGGGCACTGCCCCCCCACATCGGGGGTGTGGGGGGCATAGCCGCCCACATATTTTAAATATTTTAAACTATATACATGGATACTTGCAATTCCAATATATTACTCTTTTCCAAACATAATATATACTTAAAATATGTGGGGGGGCTACACCCCCACACCCCCTCTTACTATACTACACTACTGCTTTCAGTGATTTGTGTTCAATCATTTGGGTTTCAGTGAAATGTGCATTTAATGAAATGTCCTAGACCCGTACATACATACATACATACATACACACTTATATATATATATATATATATATATATATATATATATATATATATATATATACATATATATATATATATATATACACATACATACATACATGAACACACACACACACACACATATATATATATATATATATATATATATATATATATATATATATATATAGATAGATATATATAGATAGATATATAGATATATACAGATATATATATATATATATATATATATATATATATATAAATATGTATATAAAAGTGTCTTTTTATCGTATGTATATAAATATATATGTGTATGTACATGTATACATATATTTATATATATATATATATATATATATATATATATATATATATATATCCATATATCCATATCTTTATGTGTAAACCTGACTGTTGTATATACCTTTCCAGATGTCACACCATATGTATCTGATATGTGTATATGTAGATATAACAACATACTTGATTCAACACTAATATCACTAACAAGTACTACACAATTGTAGAAGTCAAAGCAGTTGTTCACTACTATTCAGTATGTGTACTGACAGATATATTGGGGAAAAAAAACAACCATCTTCACAGCTGTGATGGCTTAGTGGTTAACTGCTTGACTATAGTGTACAGGGTGCTGGGTTAAAGACCTGCAAGGGCTGATTATTTTGTTGCTGGGCAGAACAAGGGCTGTTGGATACAGACTGACTAAGGCACTTTTAAGTGGGTTTGCACCTAATTGGAAACAGTGCGACTGAGGTCCCCACCCATGGGCAGTCACCGCTGCACCTTCATGGCTCTGAAGGTGGCTGTGCTGGGGGCAGGGTAAGAGGGGCAGGCTGACCCTCTAAATGCACCACACAGCCCTTAAGCTGGCATAGCAAATCTCCATACTCCCTTCAGAGCTCACTAAGCACCAATCCCCGAAACTGACTACGGGTGGCAGTTTCCTGTCCATGCCTGCTGCCAGGGGGGGGTGAGACCCATCTCCTGTGGTGGTCCCACCCAAAGGTTGTGCAGAACCAGCGGATGAGGAGGACCCGGGGTGGGTCCCAGACGTACTGGAGCCCAGTGCCATGGCCAGATGATGTGGGAGAGGTGGGTCCATTGGGACCAGACTTCCCAAACGTGCTATGGTTTTGCAGTTTTAAAACATATGTGGGTTAGTAATAGTTAACACAATCCAGGATTACTTATAACAGCATGCATAGATATTCCCATTAACTCAAAACACCTGATTTGGAACAGTTGCATTGCAAACAGAACACATGCCTATATGGAACCACAGTGGCCATTACAACGGTATGCAGTTTACATTGATAGCAGCAGGCCACCAATGATAGTATTTCAACATGGAACATTAATAGAAACACATTTCAATATTTATTGAACAATAGGACATATGTCCCAACAGTAGGTTTGGTGTAAACATACCCATTGATTTGTGTATTTAGATTATTGTTGCAGATATGGTGGGGGGGAGATGTCAGTTAACAACTTATATATCCTTGTAGTTCTCACAACTTTAATGATCATTGCTCTAATCATTAAGGTATAGGTATTATTACACTACCCTATGACTTTGGTTTGGCCAGTGGTATGTTTGTAAACAAGTGTATACTTCAACTGACTTATAGCTAAATTCTCCATCTCTTACCTGGTATACCTGTGGAGGGAATGTTTGTTAACACTATCTGACTGTTTCTACACATATTCACCCTCTCCCTTCCTTTCTCAAATTCCAGATAACAAATTATTGCCTGTCTCTAGTACCTAGTAACTCCTGGCCATACTCCATCTAACTACCTATCCTCATTCCAACTAAAAAAAAAAAAAAAAAAAAATTTGATATCATTACCTTTGATTGAAATACTTTTCATCAGTCTGTTTACCTCTGTAATGAACCTGCAGTCTGTGTGTGTGTATATTAAGCTTAGTTTGTTTACCTCTGTAATCTTCATGCAATCTATGTGTGTATATTAATGTTTGTGTAACATGTATTTAGGAGCTTTTAAGAGTATATTAAGCATAGTTTGTTTACCTCTGTAATCTACATGCAATCTGTGTGTATATTAATCTTTGTGTAATATGTATTTAGGAGCTTTTCTCCCCAGGACTCCATTGAAAATGGGTTCATTAGGCCCAATGGACTATCCTGGTTAAACAACTGCAAGTAAATAAATAAATAAAATAAATATTCACAGATTCCAAGTTAATAGTATGTACGTACCTCTCAATCTCATATTGCACACACTCTGGTCAAAGCTTGACAACATTGGGGTGGAAATGGGACATATTTTGATTATTGCTCTCATAAACCTGGAGGGCTGATAGAGTGACAGGGTTTGTTTTCATATACATTTTCTGAAGGGTTTGAGGTCTAAAAATCAAATGTATGTCATTATTTGCTGACTATAAATCTGAGATCATCCCACTGAATTGCCACAGGGACAGGGGAAGAGGCAGAAAATATGAGCCAGTTATCTGGATATTCTGAAAGGATGTGTACAGTTGAGAGGTATGATTATGCATACAGCTTACTACCACTCCCAGGATTCAAACCATGGCTGTGTCTGATAAAAATACCACAATTTAAGTGTCAGCAGAGTGTGCTGTGTAAATATTGCTGTCTATCTCTTCAGTGTTTTCTGTCTAAGTCTCTCGTGGTTGTACAATCTGACTTGTAATTACAACAGTCTCATACATACATTCCTAGACATATTTTTATGTAGCACAGTGTGAGAAATAGTGGGTGGCCACAGTGTTGCAGCGGTTAGCATTGCCGCCTCACAGCAAGAGATTCTCTAGTTCGATACTCGGCTGGGGTGCCTTCTGTACGGAGTATGCATGTTCTTCCTGTGGTCGTGTGGGTTTCCTCCGGGTGGTCTGGTTTCCTCCCACATCTGAGGTGGATTGGACATTCTAAATTGGCCCTAGGCATGAGTGAGTGCATGTGTGTGCCTTCTGTGGAAGGTTGGGCATCGGGCTGGCAACTAGACACTGTAAAACTCCACTGCCAATCATGAGCGGATAGGTGACCCCTAAAAGCCTCAAGAAGAAGAAGAAGAAGTGTGAGAAACAGCGGTTGACACAACAGTACTATTCTGATAGCAGATGTTCTGAATGCTACATGTCAGCCATGCAATACCAGAGTAAACACTACCAGCCCATGATTCAGTCTTTATTGGCAGGCACACCTTTCTTATCTGACAGCCTGTGGAGGGAAGGTTTATCAACACTACCTGACTGTTTCCACACATATTCCCAGATTCCAAGTTAATATTATGCAAATACCTCTCAATCTGTTAATGCGCACACTCTGGTCATAGCTTGACAACATGGTGGTAGAAATGAGACATATTTTGAATACTGCTCTCATAAACTTTTGATGAGCTGCTAGAGTGACAGGTTTGTTTTCATATACATTTTCTGAAGGTTTTGAGGTCTGAAAATTAGATGTATGTCATTATTTGCTGCCTAAAATTCTGAGATCATCCTACTGATTTGCCAGGGGAACAGGGTAACAGGCAGAAAATATAAGTCAATTATCTGGACATTCTGAACAAATCTGTACAGTTGAGTATGATTATCCATACAGCTTACTACCGCTCCCAGGATTTGAACCATGGCTGTGTCTGCTAAAAATACAAAAATTTAAGTCACAGTACAGTGTGCTATTTGGATATTGCTGTCTATCTTTTCAGTGTTTTCTGTCTAAGTCTCTCTCGGTTGTACAATCTGACTTTGTAATTACAACAGTGTTATACAGACATTCCTATACATTTTACTATGTAGCACAGTGTGAGTAACAGTAGTTAATACAACATTACTATTCAGAGAATGCAACACTAAAAATGCCATAAAATACCAGAGTAAATACAACCAGTTCAGGATTTTGAGCTTTATTGCCAGGAATTTACAGTTTTATTTAAATATGACCTATATGGGACTATTACTGTCATATTGTCTGGTTTATTCAGAACAACCCACACACAAAACAGTTTTTATACTGGCAGCTGACTTTCTACTACTTTTATATTTATTTGGTATGACTACAACAAGCAGGATTGTTACCAGCCTTGCGACGCAGCCTTTGCAGCCTACTTGCATGGGATTGCTGATTCACAGCCCACTCAGCTACAGCTGTAAGGGAAATAGAGAAATATTTAGCCACACCTATCCATCATATACACAGGCTGGACATTATTAAACATTTAGTGGTATGAGTACTTACACACTGCTGGGACATCACCCCTCTGCCTTGATTCTTGGATCCACTGGTCCAAGAGCTCCCTCTTCCTCCATTTCAAGTCGGCATAGTGGTGCCTGACCTACTCATCAATCCGAGGGATACCAGTGACACTGGTGAGGTCACAGGCGAGAAGCTTCCAGGCTTCCGCTTTATATTGGGAGCCTTGGTACTGGCCCTGCCACAGTCTCTCATCATGGTTTTTTACCAGGAGTCCTACCATGGCTTTGGATTCCTAGACATCCCAGCACTGTGCCCGGAAGCGCAATCCCTCTCAAACTCCAGCCATCCTGCCTATAGTGGGAAGCTGCAACCAGTTATGAGCTGTATTCCCACCTCTGGGGTTTAAATTCGGCTGATTTCCCACCCTTTGCTGTGATTGGACAGTTTTGAATATGCTGAGCTAAGCTAAGCTACTGGCAAACCTGCTTAGCTAAGGATGGCATTGCTTAAAGGGACAGATTCTGCACTGCTTACCAATGGGCAAATCCACTTAAATGGACTACTCATTGCTTAGCAGTCATATTTACACAATGCTTACACCTGGTAAGCAGAGCTGTGCAATGCTTAGCATTGCTCAGTTTTTATTTAATAGACTATCTGCTGTATGGCATTGTGATTCATCATTCATAGGTTCATAGGTTCATACTAGGCTATCTGCCCTAGGGCATTTATAAGCCTAGCCAGAATGTGTTTGGCTTTTGCCACCCATTTTAAATTCATTTTGCTATGCCCTTTTTTGAGGTTAGTATACTGTGCCTCTGTCTAACAGTGACACAGAAGTGATACCTGGGGTAAACCTACGATCTCCCATCCACTCATCAAGATTCCTCTGGTCCAAGAGCTCCCTTTTCCTCCATTTCAAGGGGAACAGGGTAACAGGTATCCCTCAGATTGATGAGTAGGTCAGGCACCACTATGCCAACTTGCAATGGAAGAAGAGGGAGCTCACTGTAACCAATTCATTACATATTATAAATCTGTTTACTGTCCCTGACATCCCCTAATGTGCTTTCATTACATTTATTCATGTGTGATTATACTGTATGGGGTACTTGTGTTTATATGGGGATTTCCCAACTTTATTACACTGATACCTCACATCTGGACCTACTGCAGTACACCTGTTAACAAATATATGTTATTTAGTAGGTAATACAAAAAAGATTGTTTATGCACTGATGTCACAATTTAAAATGTGAATTGGTTACAGTGGGGATTGAACTGGGAATGGCTGTTTTCAAAGTATACGCTCTAACTACTACACTATTGCAATACTGCTTATGTTGGATGTCTCTTGCTATTTAACTTCTTGTGCTGTTTAAGCTGGACTAAGCATAGCTAAGCAACAGGCACAGCCATGCAGCTAAGCTTAAACTTTATTGCATTTATAAAAAAAATGTTGTTGTGTTATTTTAGCTATACCCTTCAGAATATCCCTGCTAATGATAAACCCTGTACTTTTATCTGCTTTCTGCTTCATGGATGTGTCCCTTCTGCCTTTGCCACTTTTGTTTTCCTGATGTGTTGTGGGTGTTATAAGCATTCTCACTTATTTTGATTGCCAAACGGCAATTCTGGAGTGCAGGGAAGTGGGTATTTTGAGAGCTCTGCTCTCAGACACACCCCTTGCACTCGTACATGGCTCTATGTACGTTAAACAGCACAGACAGTGCACCTTCATGAATCTGCATGGTGCACTGCCGTGCTGTACAAGAACAGTCCCTGCCATGCAGGAATAACTTATTACTGCACAGCTGCGTGCTGAATCCCAGGGTACATATGGTCTATAGAGTAAAACAGCCTTATTAGCAAACAGAAACATCTGCAGTAAGTACTTTTTTTAAGTACAGTTTTACTGCAATAGCCAGCTTAACTTTGAGGTTTCATTAACACTTTATAGTGACAGCAAATGTTTCATAACATACTTTTCAACAGCATACCAGTGCTTTTTCCATAAATAGAGATGTGAACTCTATACAGAATAAGCTAAAAATTACAGCATTACCATTTGTCATTAAATCAGCATTACTTCATGCAGCAAATGAACACAGCATACAACCTCTAACCAAAGTGCACAGCACTAGTATTTACTTCAGAAAAGCCTTACAGAACTTCAGCATACCAGTATTAAATCAAAGCACTGTTCCTTCAGAACATAAAAGACGTTATCCAGTTACCAGCTATCTTTGCAAACTTTCATGTTTCCAGTGTGATGTCACACAGCAAAGAAGCAAGAAAAAGGCTAATAAGCTACAGGCGATGGCTCACGTTTTTCCAAGACCATAAAGTTATGTAAGACTTCATATCCACCTTTTAATTAACAGTTAAAAAAGTTTAAATTAATCAGTTAAAGTCATTTGCATGTAAACATGTCAAGTAATCCTGCTACAATTAAAACGTCAGTAAATGTTTGGTTTAAGTTTAAAAATGTTCTCTTAATGTTAAAGGCTATTAGTTCAAAAATGTTAAATATGTCTAAACGCAAAAGGTTGAAAATCACAGAAGCAAGTTAATGACTCACAAGTCAGTATGGTCTCAAATTTAAACATACATGCTTCAGCACATACAATTCAACATAATTTCAGTTGTAGTATAGTTTCATGTGCAAATGTTCAGAATATAATACATACAGTTCAAAATACAGAACTATGTTGCAGTATTAAACATACAAATGTCAAAACAGTCAACATACATAACAAGCAAGCAATGTCTCAAGTTCACATTACTTCATCTAGTTTCTTATTTTTAGAATTAAGTGCAATGTTTGCACTGAAAGGAGATAAAAGGAATCAGAGTGCATATTTAAATAAAGTATATTTCAGACAAACTAAAAAAACAGACTTTGGTGCTAAGTAAAATAATGCATTCCATAGCTATCTGTAAAGATCAGAGCATTATTATGCCATTTAAGGTTAAAATAGATAACAGTAGTTCATTGCCTACAGACAAATTAACCAGTTACACATAGATCTTTAGACACAAATGCAGTTTTGTCAGAATTTAAAAGGTCAAACATTACAGCAGCTAACAGTTTAAAATGTAGCAACTCTGTACTATGTATAAAAATGTCATTAGAGTTATATTTCATAGTTTCATAGCATTTGTAAGCCCATAGTGATGTGGCTTTTGCCACCCCATGAAATGGTACAAAAATGTACAGAATAAATCTAGAATACTGTGCCTCTGTCTAGTAGTGGCACAATGAAGGTCCCCTTATATAATAGAATTAGTTTACTGTGCCCCTGTCTAGCAGTGACACAGATGTGACCCCTGGGGTAAACTTACGATCTCCCATCCACTCATCAAGATTTCTCTTGAAGAGAGTCAGTGAGGGGCTCTGCCTAATACGAACTGGGATCCTGTTCCAAAGCATGGGAAGCCTCTGGGTTATGAATCTATCCCTCCAGCATGTCCTATTCATACTTGTGCCGAGGTTTAAGTCTTTAGCTCTCGTGGTCCTGATGGATTTGGATTTTTTGAGGTGGAGCATGTCCATCAGATCCTGATTGGACATGGCCTTGTACGTCAGGCAGAGATCACCTCTGAGCAGGTGGTATGCTACTGAATAGAGCTGAAGTTTCTTTAGTCTGGCAGAATAAGACATATGTTGGAGACCCTTGATCCTTTTGGTGAGGTACTTTTGTGGTCTCTCCAGCTGTTGCAAATGCCGGGTGAGGTACATACCAAATGGGGCATTGTACTCAATCATGGGTCTGATGAGGGAGGAATATAGGGGTACAATGACATCCTTGGATCTGGATGTGAATCCCTTCATGATGAGGTGTGCAAGGTAGAATGTTTTTCTAACCACTTTGGCAACGTGGGTGTCAAATGAGAGGTAGCTGTCTACTTGGGTCCCTAGGTCTCTGATTACTTTTTCCGTACTCAGTGGGTTGCTGCCTATGTGATAATTTGTGGGTACTTTGTTTTTTCCAAAAGGGATGACTATACATTTTTTGGCATTTAGTTTAAGGCCCTGACTACGGCACCAGTTGTCCACTTCAGTGAGGCCTTTTTGTAGGATGTGTGTGTCTGCTGGTGTATCGACTATGGCGCCTAGTTTGCAGTCATCTGCGAACTTTGTCAGTCACAGCCCTCCCATGTTTGCTTTAACATCTGAAAAATAAATGCCGAACAAGAGGGGTCCCAGGACAGATCCCTGTGGGACACCACTTGTGACTGGCTTTGAGTCTGACATTGCTCCAGCAATTTTAACTGTATGGGTTCTGTCCTTTAGCCAGTTTGCAACCCATCTAGTAACATAAGGGTTTACTTTTAAGCTGCTTAGCTTATCTATGATGCCTGAGTGGGGTATTGTGTCGAAGGCTTTAGCTAAGTCCAGGTATGCTGTATGGACTGCTTTGCCCTCATCAATGGCTCTAGTGACTGTTTTGAAAAAGTCAACCAGGTTTAAAAGGCAGGATCTGCCCTTTACAAAGCCGAACTGGGTGGGGTCAAGTGTCTGTAGGTCTCCTATATCTCTGTTTATGACTTCCATAATGATTCTTTCCATAGCTTTGCAGACCAGGCTAGTTAAGCTTATGGGGCGGTAGTTTCCAGGGTCTGTAGAGGCACCCCCCTTGTGGAGTGGGACCACTGTTGCTGTACGCCAGTGTTCAGGTACATATCCTGAAGTAAGGCTAAGGATAAATAGCATTTTTATGTGTGGGTTTAGCTCCTCTTGGAGTTCACGTAACACGCACCCCGGGATACCGTCAGGTCCCATTGATGCTGTGTTTTTTGCTTTGTTTAGGGCGGTTCTCACTTGGACATCTGAGATGACAGGAGATTACATTCAGCTGGGATAAGTATTTCTTCTTTTGGGGTGAAGGAGGGAGAAATTTGCACTGAACCTGTCAGCCAGAATGTTAGCAGTATCTGTGGGTTCAGTGTATTTTTTGTTGTTGTGAACCAACTCTGAGCATATCTGAGGGTTTCGGCCCAGGTTTCTAACATAGCTGAAGAAGGCTTTGTGGTTATCTTTAGTGTCCTTAGCGATTTGTCTCTCAAAGTTTGCCTTGGATGTTTTTATGAGAGAACGTAGTTTTCTGCTAATGTTGATCAGAGATGTCTTCCCTTCATGGGATTTCGCTCTGACGTGCAGTAGCTTCCTTCTCTTGTTATACAATTTGTTTATGGCTGAGGTCCACCAGACAGGACGCTTACATTTGGTGGAGAGGGACTTGGATTTGTTTGGAATTGCATGATCCATGCATTCTTGGAGATGTCCATAGAAAGCATTTGTGAAGGATTCTGCATTGTGGGATGTGGTATCCACTGGCACAGTGGGCTTAAAGGATACCATCTCAGTCTTAAGAAGAGTGAAGTCTGCTTTTGAGAAGTTTTTCACTGTGGTCTTTTGTGCTGGGGTGGAGGTGGGATATGTATATCCAGGGTGATTAGTTTGTGGTCAGATCTCACTAGTGAGGGGTATACTTCCGGTGTGGAGCATTTTGTCCCCATGTTTGTGATGATCAGGTCTAGTATATTATCTCCCCTAGTGGGAGAGGTGACTAGTTGTTCCAGTGCATTTGAATTTATGAATTCCAGGAACCTTTGGGCTAGGGTATTAGGGCTAGAATAATGTACCCAATCTATGTTTGGGTAGTTGAAGTCTCCCAGTATGATGGTATTTTGTGATACATTCATATCCTCCAATGTCTTCAGGAAGGCTGAGTGGGGTTCTTGAGATTGGGAGGGTGGTCTGTAACATGCTACCAGTTGTATAGCAGTTTTGCCTATGGTTAGTTGCACCTGTATAGTCTCTGATGCTTCATGTGTTGTTACTAACCTGGAGGTGTGGGTGTCCTTTATGAATATGGACACTCCCTCCTTTGTGGTTCGCCCGGGTTTTGGGGCGAAAAGCATGATACGAGGTATAGCCTGGTAGCTGGGGTGCTCTCAGGAGCCTTGAACCAGGTTTCAGTTACTGCACAGACGTCGATGTTCTCCATGCTGAGGAGTGCATCAAGTGCCTGCATCTTGAGATTTAGACTTCTGGCATTGAGCAGCATTATCCTTAGTTTCTTTCCATCTTTGTTTTCTAAGGAGGTGGGTTTGTCTTTTGAGCCTTGCCTAAAAAGGCACTATGGGGTGGCAAGAGCCTTAGCCAATATCCGGAAGCCCAGTGGTGACAGGTGTAAGCCATCCCTTGCAAAGCAGCATGGCTTGTCCAACATATCATCCCAGGCAGACAGACATTGGATCCCCTTAGAATGACACCAGTACTTGAGCCAATTGTTAAAACTGATCATCTTGTCTTTGTATTGTGGTATCATTCTTGGTGAGGGCAAGATGCTGCTCAGGGTCAGGGCCATACCAGCCTGGGCTACATAATCGGAGAGCTCCTCTATGTCTCTTTTCATGTAGTCCAGGGAGGTACGTCTCAGGTCATTCACACCAGCATGGACAATGATGGAGTCATATTTGTACTTGCTTTGGAGTGACCTGAGTGCGTGTGTTATGTGGCGGATCCTAGCTCCCGATAGACAGCTCACAGTCACCTTCTCCTTGTTCAGCCTGGTCAGTGGGACATCAGTGTGTCTGACTATGGAGTCACCTATTACTAGTGTATCAGGCAAGGTGTTTGGCCTTAAGGGCTGCGATTGGTTGACACACTGATTTATTGAAGTATGTGTTGCATGTGTTTTGTTTTGAGGTGGTGGATTTTTGGATGTCTGCTTTGGGAGCCTCTGTTGTTTTGGTAAGTTTTTATTAGAGCCTCCGAGTATGTATTTGTGTTTTTATGTGTTTGGTTTGCAGTTGTGGTAGGTCTATGTGGGACTGGGATTGTTGTGTGTGTGGTTGCCATCTCCTCCTGTCTGGTCATGCCAGCCCTGAGTTGAGAGAGTTCAGCCTCCAGTTTGGCTATATAGTTGCATCTCTCACATGTATTTGTGTTTGTTGGGAGGAGGAGAGGGTTGTCTGTGTACATGAGACAATTGTAGCATTGTCTCAAGATACACAGATTGACCAGCTGAACTGGAGACGACGCCAGTAATCTACCACTCGACATGCTAGAACAGTATAAGGGAGTGGTATACCTTTAAGGGAAGTGGATATTCACAGGGGTGTTAAGTAGATGTAGTGCTTTACTTAGTATGAGAGTGCTTACTTAGTAGAGAAGTATTGAGAACAAGTGCTAGGCTTATAATACAGTGAGTAGTCTGGTTATACTAAGAGTAGATCTTCCTTAAGGGAAAATTTGAAGAGCAGACTTGGCGGAGCCAGAAAAAGTTTATCCGGCGCTGCGCTATGCGCACGACCGCGCAAAGCCATGCAAACGCGGATTTTAAACAGTGAACTACAAAAGAGCTAGAAATGGTCCAAAACAACCAATTACTACAGCTTCTTGTGCTGAGGTCACTTCCCCCAAGGACAGGTAGGCTGCTCAAGGCTCCCCACTCCCACTGGTGAGCAAAGAAACTTCCTTCTATCCAAGTAAGGTAATCGACAACACAGGAACTACACTACAGCCCAGAATACAGCAATGCCTGTAAACTGGTCTAAACTAGTCGAGGAAGGCAGGAAAACAAGGATTTTTTTTTGGTTTTTTGTTTTTTGGTAGAAACACACAGAAAATGCAGAAACAGTGATAAATTAGTTACACAGGCTAGCACACTTTAGTGGGCAGCCTCCACAGTTAAATTAAACAAACAAACAAGCAAACATTCGATCAAATTCGACTAAAATGTAACTTTAAGTGCAGATTTTAAAATAATGCAGCAATCAGTTAAAAACAGTTCAGGCTAGTTCAAGGTAAGCTACAGAAGCTATTCCAAGTGAAAAAAGCAAAGATACTTAAATCCAGAAGGTAGTCGCTTTTCTGAGTTCCCTGCTGCTAGGACCACTCTGTAAACCCACGTGGAGCTTGTCTGAGCAGTATAGCCAGAAAAAATGCCCAGAGGCGGATTTTAAACAGTGAACTACAAAAGAGCTAGAAATGGTCCAAAACAACCAATTACTACAGCTTCTTGTGCTGAGGTCACTTCCCCCAAGGACAGGCAGGCTGCTCAAGGCTCCCCACTCCCACTGGTGAGCAAAGAAACTTCCTTCTATCCAAGTAAGGTAATGGACAACACAGGAACTACACCACAGCCCAGAATACAGCAATGCCTGTAAACTGGTATAAACTAGTCGAGAAAGGTGGGAAAACAAGGATTATTTTTTTGTTTTTTTGGTAGAAACACACAGAAAATGCAGAAACAGTGATAAATTAGTTACACAGGCTAGCACACTTTAGTGGGCAGCCTCCACAGTTAAATTAAACAAACAAACAAGCAAACTTTTGATCAAATTCGACTAAAATGTAACTTTAAGTGCAGATTTTAAAATAATGCAGCAATCAGTTAAAAACAGTTCAGGCTAGTTCAAGGTAAGCTACAGAAGCTATTTCAAGTGAAATATAAGCAAAGATACTTAAATCCAGAAGGTAGTTGCTTTTCTGAGTTCCCTGCTGCTAGGACCACTCTGTAAACCCACGTGGAGCTTGTCTGAGCAGTATAGCCAGAAAAAACGCCCAGAGGCAGATTTTAAACAGTGAACTACAAAAGAGCTAGAAATGGTCCAAAACAACCAATTACTACAGCTTCTTGTGCTGAGGTCACTTCCCCCAAGGACAGGTAGGCTGCTCAAGGCTCCCCACTCCCACTGGTGAGCAAAGAAACTTCCTTCTATCCAAGTAGGGTAATGGACAACACAGGAACTACACCACAGCCCAGAATACAGCAATGCCTGTAAACTGGTCTAAACTAGTCGAGGAAGGCGGGAAAACAAGGATTATTTTTTGTTTTTGGTAGAAACACACAGAAAATGCAGAAACAGTGATAAATTAGTTACACAGGCTAGCACACTTTAGTGGGCAGCCTCCACAGTTAAATTAAACAAACAAACAAGCAAACTTTCGATCAAATTCAACTAAAATGTAACTTTAAGTGCAGATTTTAAAATAATGCAGCAATCAGTTAAAAAACAGTTCAGGCTAGTTCAAGGTAAGCTACAGAAGCTATTCCAAGTGAAAAAAAGCAAAGATACTTAAATCCAGAAGGTAGTCGCTTTTCTGAGTTCCCTGCTGCTAGGACCACTCTGTAAACCCACGTGGAGCTTGTCTGAGCAGCATTGACAAGATTTATGTAAATGTACAGATTTTAAAGAATTAATTATGACAGACATATGCAAGTTTATGGGTGGTTAAAGATAAAATAAATTCCAGTTCAGCTGACACAGCTAAAAAGCTCAGAAAGAGATATTGGGTGTGGTTAGTTAGGAAAAATGGCAACCATATGCGTATATGTCTTGTAAGGTATATCAGAACTAACAGTCAAATTAATTAGCAGAATAAAGGGTTTACAGTTACAGTTGTCAAATGAATTTTTTGCATTATTGTTTTGTTCAACAGTCATTAGTTAAGAGCTTTGTATAAAAGTATTGCAATGCATAAACAATATCTTAATATAGACAGAGGCAAAAGGGTGTTTCCTAGTTTATAGAATGTAAAATTTAAAGTCAATGTTAAATTGGAAAAGTGACAACACAGTTAAAAACTCAGATCCTGTGTAAAAAAAGAGTATATTATAAAATCAGTTTGAGGCTGTATATGTTTTGTACAGAAATGTCAGTTTGCCAAACACATCAGCTCAGATTACAGCCAGCCCAGCAAGCTGAATTAAAAAGTGCTATCCATTTAATGCATTATAGTTTTACTATTTATCCAAAAAAAATTGTAGACCGTAATAATACATTCTTGCAACATTCAGTACTCCTGGAAAGTTAAATGACATCAGCTAAAGAAACGATTATGGAGAGACAGTGGGTGGAGTTTCATTCACAGAACAGTATGTTAATATCTAAGGGGTATGAGACAAAATGTAAAAATGTCAACAGTTAAATTTAATTTTATAGAGGTGCAAAAATGCACAGTGTTACATTACTGCTTTGAGTTTCATTTAAAATTGGTTCAGGGACTTGATACAGCTATCAAATTAAATGTAATTGCTACAGCCAAGACCTTAGAAAAAGCTGTCCATTAGTGGTTAGACAGAAATAGATTTTGCAAGCATCCGATGCCAGTAATAAGATTTTCCTGTAAATACTGATACTGCAGTAGTAAAACAGACTTCACCAGTCCCAGCAGTTAAATGTTTTGTGTAATTGTTTTCTGAAGCGGGTGCACATAGTGCATGGGTAGAGACAAGAAATACTATTAGCTTTTCAGATACAAGGCAGCCCACAATGGTTAATGACTTGGTGAATGACGTAAGTAATGTACAAAGTTCGAGCCCAAGAGATAATCAAAAGTATGCTGTACCTCAGGTTAATGTTGCCAGTGACATACCAGATTTTCAAAATAGGTATAAAGGCTGTGTTAGTTCAGCACTGAATCTATTGGTGTATTTGACTTCATTCCAGGTTGAAAAGAATGGCAGACCACTTGATATAAGGTCTTCAGTTTCAGTTACAAACAGACCTCTGCCAGAGGATCCAAGTACAGTTCTTGCACTATCAGGGTTTAAAGGGTCAAAGGTAGCTGCAGTCAGCAGCAAGCCTTTGAAAATTAAATTTTTAAACAAAGCCAATCAGCCTGGAACAAAATAATAGCAAAATTCTTGTTACATTCCCAATGTAACAGTACCATTTTAAAAATGGACATTATGTCAAATTAGGTGTTGTTACATTTTAATAAAAAGATATTGTAAAAATAAAGATGCTATAATATCAGTTTGCCTACAGACTTGCAAAATTTTGTTAGCAGCAAATGTTTATTTCATGCAGAGAAATGAATGTTTATTTCATACAGAAAAATGTAAAGTCAGCACAGTAAGCACTGCTGCCAGTTTATAGTTGTTAAAACTGCATTTCATGCAGAAAAATGTAAATGAGGTCAAGGCAATAAGTAATGCTATTAGTTTATAATTGTTAAAGATGCACATGTCATTTTAAGGACCTGATACTAAATGCAATCAAAAACTTTGGCTATCCAGCCTTGCACAAGAAATAAAAGAAAGGGATTTAAAAAGTCTAACCAGAAAGAGGACACTTCAACATCAAAGCAGGCCTACCTTCACCTCATCAGTGACTGAAACAGTGCACAGTAAAATTTGACAAGAGCTGTGGTGCACAAATTGTCTGTTTGTGTTTCAATTTTTTCTTCAATGTTTGTTTAAAGTCAAAATGTATGACTTAAAGCAAGTATGTATGTTTTCAAACAGTTATATAATAGTATTAGTTTCAGTTTATCTATGTTCAGATCTGTGTTCAAATGCATTTCAGTTTATTTGTGTTCAGACTACATTGTCAAAATGTCCTTATGTTTTCAGACAACAGTACTAGGTTTTGGTTTGTCTATGTTCAAACAATGTTCTCATGTTTTCAGGTTCATGGTAACAATTGTACAGCATTACTAGCTTTCAGTCCATGTTCAGACATAATAGTTTGGTCTTCAATAATGTACCAGTTTCATTTATGTTTTATCTGTGTTTAGTTAACACTGGCAAAAGATATTCTTTTACTTTAGTTAGTTTCCAGAATATACACAGCTATTTTACAATATTCAGTATATGCTAATGTAAATTTCAGTCAAGTTTCAGAATATGACGTTCATATTCAGTTATGTGTCCAGTATAGTACATTTCAGTCAAATCTGAAAATACTTCACATTATTCAGTCATTAGTTATGGGTAAAGTAACAGAATTATTTTTACAGGTTTATTAAAATAAGTTATTTAAATAATAGGTAGTAATAGTTATTCAATATGCTCAAGGTATAACATGGCTGGCTTAATTTGTTAATTAATTTACAAATTACAGTACACTTTGCATAATTATTGTGCATTACATAAAATGCAAAGGTGTAGACCTGAAATACAGAAAGCATATGTTTGGTAAACTATTTAAGATAAGTTATCTAAAAAATGGGTAGTAATAGTGATTCAATGCACTCAAGGCATAACAGGGCAGACTTAATTTATTAATTAGTTTACAGATTACAGTACATGTTTACAATTACAGTGCACTTTACATAATTATTGTACATTAGTCAGAAATTAAGGACCCTAACAGACAATGCAAAGGTATAGACTTAAAATACAGAAAGTATAGACTTTAATAAACTATTATAGCTTATAAATATTCATAAAAGTTAAAAAAGGTAAGTAGCATTATAGAATAAATTTAAATAAAAATGTATAGACACAAGTTAACACAGAATATGGTAATTATGCTTCAAGACCACGTATAAAGTGATCTTCTTAGTGCATATTTCAAGTAGTCTTCAGAAAATAGCCATCATGCTTGATAGGCTATACAATATGCGGCAGAGAAAAAAAAAGCAGCCACGGAGGGGATTCCTCTATATCCAATGCAGTAAAAGAAAAATAAGATAAAAGGTATAACTGAGGTGAGCCAAGGGGGCTCAACAGTTGAGGCAAGTCTGGCAAAGATCCAAGACATGCAGGGGGATGCTGATAAAAGGGCACAATACAAAGTTGCCAGTCCAGTCCCGGGAGTAAGGTTGTAGGCAGCTGATAAAGTACAACCATCAGCTACTAGGTTATGTAGGTTTTCAGAAAATTTGGCCTATCATAAAGTATAAGTTTTGGAATCCTCAGCTGAAAAAAACTATGTAAAGAAATTCAGGAGGTGTGTATAATATGTCTGCAGGCTAACCCTACATTAAAAAAAACTCATTTGCAGAGAGTGCCAGTTTCAGAAAAAGCATGGTACAGTATACAAATAAATTTTGCAGGACCTCTTCCTCCAGCAAAAGCAGGTTAAATAAGGTCTCTTCCTTCTCTTTCGGCTGTTCCCATTAGGGGTCACCACAGCGGATCATCTGTTTCCATTTCTTCCTATCCTCTGCATATTGCTCTGTCACACCAACCACCTGCATGTCCTCTCTCACCACATCCATGAACCTTTTCTTAGGCCTTCCTCTTTTCCTCTTACCTAGCATCCTTTTCCCAATATACCCAACTTCCCTCCTCAGCACATGTCCAAACCAATGCAATCTCGCCTCTCTGACTTTGTCTCCAAACCGTCTAGCTTGAGCTGACCCTCTAATATACTGATTCCTAATCCTGTCCATCCTTGTCACACTGAGTTCAAATCTTAACATCTTTAACTCTGTCACTTCCAGCTCTGACTCCTGCCTTTTTGTCAATACCACTGTCTCCGACTCATACAACATAGCTGGTCTCACTACCCTCTTGTAGACCTTTCCTTTCACTCTTACTGGTACCTGTCTGTCACAAATCACTCCTGATACTCTTCTTCACCCATTCCACCCTACATGTACTCTCTTCACCTCTCTTCCACACTCACCATTACTCTGAACTGTTGACACCAAGTACTTAAACTCATCCACCTTCACCAACTCTACTCCCTGCATCCTCACCATTCCTCTATCCTCCCTCTCATTCACACACACATATTCTTAGTCCTGCTGACCTTGATTCCTCTCCTCTCTAGAGCATGTATCCACCTCTTCAGGGTCCCCTCAACCTGGTCCCTACTCTCACTACAGATCACAATGTCATCTGCAAACATCATAGTCCATGGGGCCTCTTGTCTGATTTCGTCTGTCAACCTGTCCATCATCACTGCAAATAAGAAAGGGATCAGAGCTGATCCTTGATGTAATCCCACCTCCACCTTAAATGGGTCTGTCCCTCCCACTACAGACTTCTAGGGTTAAATAACGTACAAGCTTTAAATATATCACTCATACATAAAGACTATAAATCTAGGTAATATAAAAATCAAATCAAAAGTTTAAGAGACTTCAATCCAAACAGGCCATAAATGCTCAAGTGACACCTAGTGGTCAAATTTAAAATTACAAGTTTATTTAAATCATAAAGTTAAAAGACTTCAATCGAAACAGGGCAAAATGCTCAAGTGACACCTAGTGGCCAAAAGTAAAATTGCAGGTTTACCAAATGTTTTTTTTTTTTTTTTTTTTTTTTAGATTGAGTCAGGTAGCATAAAGTTGAATACAGTAGTTAGCAATATAAATGTAAAATAACTATAGATGTAGGTCCCAGTAGACTTCTGTCAGGGACCTCAGGGAAAACTGAGGTTAGGGACTTCTATTTTAAAGTAGTTATTAAACAGACAGGATAAAGGGTAAAATAAATTGTGTTTCATTTATGCATACAGTTACAGACAGTTTATTAGAAAGGAAAGATAAGCATAAAATGTGCAGACAGAATGTTCTTTTCCCAAGGGAAAGATACAACCTTGCTAGCTACAGAATGTTCCTTAATGGAATGTTGCACATATGAGACAAAGCCTGAGACCAAGGTTAGAAAAAGTAAATAAGGGAAATTACTGGACTGAAGCAACGTAATATGTTTTGTTCAGGATAGCAGTTCAGTTAAGGTTTTTAAGTTCATTTGACTTGTTACCTCAGAGAAGATGACAGACACTTGAGCGTGAGTACAGAAGACAGGTCATATAAAGACTATGTTAGTTTACATTGTGCAGGACAATCAGAATATGACCTGCAGTAACTTTGAACACTAATTGTTTATCAGTACTGTTAATGTAGACAGATATTGTGAACATTTAATAAAGCCTTATTAAACTGCAGTGTTTGGAGAATTCATTCTGAAAAGTGCACAGGACTTGGCCATAAAGGAGAGACTGGCACCTGTTCAGCATGAACTTGGGTAATTAACAGATAAAGACTTTCATTTCTCAGTCTCATTTCACACAGTGTTTCCAGCTAATTACAGTTTAGTACAGTATTATCAATTCTTACAGATCTATTAATTAAAATAGAGACAGGAAAAGCAATAGAGTCAGCAACTATTTTATGGAACTGAGGAGGAAGGTTGCCAGTAGAGGGAGAGCAGGGTTTAAGTTTTAGGAGTAGTTTTCTGATGTAGGAAATAGAGACAGGTTTGAATGAGAAAGCGTTGGTATTGGCAGTCTGAATGAGAGGGGTGGAGTGGTTTGTGTTGCAGACATCTGTAGTAGAAGAGGAGTTATTAGGAATAAGCTTGGCAGTAGTGTATATGAAGTATTTGTTAAGAAGTGTTGAAGTCTCTGTTGGGGTATTGTTAGGGAAGGGCTTGGGGGTAGTGAGGGTACCCAGATGGAGAATTTTGTTAAAAGTGCTTCATATTCTTTTAGGGTTGGTGTAGTGGTTAGTTTGAGCTTGGATGTAGTAGTTTTTCTTATTGTGGTGGATTTTTTTTTTTTTTTTGGTGAGGTTCCTAATTTCTCTGTAGTCTTGTAATTGCGAGGGTGATTTAAATTTTAGCCAGGGATTCCAAGCCTTATCTCTTTTTGCCATGAGGGAGAGAGTATTTCTAGTGAGCCAGGGGGCATAGTTGGATTTGACCCTGATTTTCTTTAAGGGAGCTAGGGAGTTCAGGATGTCAGAAATATGTGGTTAAATTTAAGTACAACTTTATTAATGGGCAGAGAGTGCAGGAAAGACCAGTTGCTAGAGGAAATTATTCAGAGTATCTGGGTTAAAGTTGGTGAGGTTTCTACAGTCTCTATAGAGGTGAGTTCTCTGTAGTTGGGGGAGTATCGATAGATGTGAGTTGGCAGGTAGTCACTTATAATGCTGGAGGGGGTACAGGGATTGTGGTACATGTGAGGTTTGTTAGTGAGGATCCAATTTAGGGGGGACTTGGGTATGTTTTTATGTAGGTAGGTGGGGGTGGAGATCAGTTGTGAAAAGCAGTGGAGATTGATGCTGTGTTGGGGGGAGTAAATATTTAGTTCATTCCAATCTATGTTAACATGTCCAAGATTAAAGTTTCATAGGCAATATTTTGTGATAACCAAAAAAGTATTTGTTCAAGGACTGGGATGTTTTTACCTGGTAGAATGTAGATGGATACAATAGAAAATTTTTGTGGGTATTTAAGTGACAGTTTAGAATGAGAAGCTGAGCAGGTTGAAAGTTTGGGATGGAGATAGTAAGTGGGGAGAGATTAAGCTGTTTGGAATAGAATAAGGCACCACCACCACCTTTTTTTGGAATTCTATCTAGTCAGTACATATTAAATCCAGGAGATAAAATTTCAGTATCTGAAATGTGGGGTTTAAGCCACGTTTCAGATAGGGCTAGGATTTGGGGTTTGTTAGAGGCTCTCCAGGAGTGAAAGTCAGTAATTTTATTGACTAAGCTTTGTGTGTTTAATCAGAGGATGGTTAGTTGTTTTGAGGGAGGGGAGTGAATATTTGGCAATAGCAGAGGGGATGCCTGGGTAATATTAACAGGATATAAACTCACTGGTTACTGTTTATATTCCTTAGAGGTTCAGGATGAGCCAGCTCTTTCTCTCTGCATGGGCAAGAAAGTCCTAATGGTGTCTACACTCTGACTGTTGATTTTCCACAAAAAGGCTAGCCAATCAGTAATCAGAGGGTAGGTGTGGGAGGGAGCCATAGCTTTGTGAAGATGGCCAGTTGTATTCTAGGCAAGGCACAAAAAAAACATATAGCCAAAAGACTACTCTAGTAGTGAGGAATTTGAAAATCTACTGTTATGGTTTGTAAAATTTATACAAATGTACTTTGATGTCCTGACCAAATTCCCCTAGTAGTATAACTACCATCTCAGGTCTCAAAAGGTCACTATTCTAGTGGGATTAACTCAGTCAACAAAAGATAAATAAAACAAAACACTTTTTCCTTCACAAAAAAATGCAATTACTTTAGAGACAAAGAGTTCAGAATGACAGATATTTTTTGCTATTAGTAGCCATGACATTACAGAACATCACAAATATGAACATTGTACATATTTTGATGTAATTTATTCTAAATTACTGTTAATTTTCTTTGCATGAATACCATTGTGTTATAGTTCTTCATCTAATTTGTATATTATATTTTTTCTTATAATGGTCTTTTTTTCGTTATAATATTCCATTATGGCTGAAAGGACCTTATGGAAAGAGCAAATATCTTGTTAAGAAATAAAATACATGTACGGTTTAGATAACCAGGATGCCCCATCTAGGTTGTTGCCCTTTTTTTTTTTGCTTAAAATATTTTATTAGACTTTTAAAATAATTACAAAGTTTATCAAGACTTGAAGTATAATAAAATAAGTAAATAAATTGAAACAAATTTTATAAATAAAAAATATAACTATTTACAATATAAACAAAATGCATGAGACCAAATTATTAACAAATAGCACAAGACATGCATAAAAATGCTAAGACCAAGTTTAATTAATTATATTTGAGATAAAAAATTTTCAGTAAGGGCTATTACGATTATTCTTAACTTAGGATATATCCTGTTCCTTTTACTGCTGTTTCTTTGTTTCCTGTGTCTTTTAGAAGAAGCAGAAAATCTTCAAATTTTGATTCTGAGGGGTTCTTCCAGTTTCTTGTAATTGTTTTCCTGGCCACAGCAAGGATTGCCTAAGTGAGATAAGAAAAGTATTTTTTTTTTTTTTTTCAGTATATTAAACAGAACCACCTATTTTATTAATATGAAAAAATTCCATAAAGCTTTAAAAATATCTTGCATCTTTTCTCAAACCTTGTAAACCATAAAACAGCCATAAAACATATGTGACCAGATAGCTGTAGTATGTTTTTGCATCTCCAACATTCAAGTATACTTTCTTTTCTCATTTTAGCAACCCTTACAGGAGTCAAAAAAGCTCTAAACAAAAAATTCCAAGTAAATAAACTCAAATATAAAGTACAAGATGTAGATAAGAAGTTGTATTTTATTTTGTTCAGTTAGAGCTATTTGGTACTTTTTAGTGAAAAATTCCCAAAATTGTTATTTAAGTTATAAATGTCTTTAGCTAATACTAAATGTAATTTAGAGATTAGATGATCAAATTCTCCGTGCTTGTAAATAATTTCATTTAAAATTTTAATCCATTCTGGAATCTCATCACTTTGTGAATTGGATAGGAGAAAGAGTTTATTTTGAATTGATGTTAAAACTAAACATGCATGAATTGTATCATTGATATCAATATTAAACTGTAGGCATATAGATTCTATAGATTTAACTGTATTTTCTTCAAAGCACTGATACAACAATAAAACTGTCAACTTTTCTAACAGTTGTGTATGAACTGGTAATTTATTATTAATCTTTTGTTAAAAACAACAATTCAATAAAGGATTCAAACCAAAAATCTATAAAAGTTTTTAATACCAATATTCCACTAAAACCAGCCCTTAAGAGGCATTGGTTGAAATGCTGACACTGATTGGTTGCAAGATATCTAAAGCAAGTTGCCATGAACTGCTTTGGCAAGACAATCCATTGCCAAGGTTCACCTACTCTCTACTCTTCTTTACGTCTCTCCTATCTTCAGCAATTTGAAGAAAACACACGTAGCAAAACTAGACACCTGCTGCAATAAGATTGCCAGATTTGCTACCAACTCCCCATATAGATCCAGTCACTGCACTGCTTAATGCCAACTAAACTGGCTTGAGTTAACTTCCTAACATACACCCAACTTACAATGGCCTACAGCACAGTATACCAATCAGACAAGTGTCCAGCACTCTGTAATCTACTTCAACCTCACTCTAATAAAAGACACAAGAAATCTTCTGACAAATTTCTATTACATGTCATGAAAGCTAACAATGGTTCTGGAGAATCTCTCTACTCCAATCGGATGGCCAAGACTTGGAACTCAACCCTCCAGCATATCCTAACCACTACTAATCCATCACAGTTCAAAATACTTTTCAAGTCTTACTATCCAACTCTTGCCTCTGCTCTTGTCTAACTTCTGGCTGATTATCATCCCTCACGCACTACAGACTTCTTGTTTATACTTCTGCTTCCTTTTCTGCAGATTTTTAATTTTTCTACCTGGTTTGATCCTAATTCATATTATTTACTTCCCTCATAGCACTATCCTACCTTCTCTCTCTCAATACTCTCTCTCTATGTCACTTACTCTCATCCTAATTATTCTCCTCGATTCCTGAACTCCTCATCAATACCTTAGACAATGTATATTGTATACTATAAATTGTTATATTTACCAAGATAAAGTAAACCATTTATATATTTCAAAATAGAAAAAAAAAAACACTTGCAAGATGGTCCAATAAATTCCAACCACAGCCAAAATACCAGAGTGAACCAGTATTTTCCTTTAATGATCAAGTTTCCAAGTTTTAGCACTTTTGGCCATAAATAACAACTATGGCCTTCTTCAGAAGATTTCTGAAGAAGGCCATAGTTGTATTTTATGACTAAAAGTGCTCTTTAACTCTTGCCCTCTTCTCCTCCCAGAAACATTTCTTCATCTCTTTCCTAATTATTGCCCACAGCTTCCTTCTGGTTGATAAAAATATGCCTGAACTGTATATAAAACTAAAAGGACTAAACACTTTTCAGTGTTTGTATATTACTGTTCATATCCATAAACAAGATCTTCCAGTCTCTATTTTTTTGTTTAGTTTCTTTCCATATATCCTTACCTGCCATACCAGAAGCCTTTTTAATCCATACTCCTAAATACAAATCTTATATTCCCATAAATATGGGTAGTGCTGAATCAGTTCATGTGTAGATACATAATTTATGGCCATAGACTTGCCCTGGGATACATTAACATTCATGCAGGCTTTGCACTAAGCCTGCACAATTTAAGCATGATGACCAGCAGCGCTAATCAAATATGCATGCTGTTCATCATGCCTACACTTCTGCAAGCACCTTTTTGGGGACAGCAATAGTGTTTGCAGCCATGGAAAAGTGCTTGCATGCACAAGTACAGAATATAAATAAAACGGCTTGCTTATAAGCAAAGCTAGCAGAGAAACGTGTGCGGTAGCCTTGAAATATTAATAGCAAGTACAGTGAAAAAATTCTGAAAGAGGGGAAATAAAATGGGGGAGCTGCACACAAATAATGGTTTGTACTGCATAATTAATAGAAGGGAACATGGGTAAAGTGTACTTATACACCACAGGCAAATGTGCTGAAGTATCAAAGAAACATTTCTAATATAAATCCTGCAACATTGATGTAATGGTAATGTCAGTGACAATACTGGACTTATGCACATAAATACA
The DNA here is from genome assembly GCF_019279795.1 of Protopterus annectens. Taxonomy (NCBI): domain Eukaryota; kingdom Metazoa; phylum Chordata; order Ceratodontiformes; family Protopteridae; genus Protopterus; species Protopterus annectens. Next base: position 658,184,748 of record NC_056736.1, on the reverse strand, counting down.
AATGCACATGCTAACAAAGGATGTGATAGGGATATAAAGCTGCAGTGTAACAAAGGGGAATGAAAATGTGATATACATGTTAATAAAATGCTGAGTTGAGACATCAGCAAGGACAGAGGATAAATTATGATGGAATGAATGTACAGACTGCAGTTACTTCAGAAATTGACATGTTTTTGCAAATAAATGTCAGTGGCACTGATAGGAAAGCAGTTTAATAGACAAGCAAGCATTGTATAGTCATGTAAATGCTAAATGGTAATATAGTTAACAGTCAAGATACATAAGTGACAAATGACAACACAGCTCAGATGAAATGTCATGATTTCAAGTTTTCCATTAATTTGCAAACATCGTTATACTGAGCATGTTCACGTGGCATTATAGGAAATAGTAACATAACAGCAATTTAACAGCACTAACACACAAAAAAGTGTTGTAACACAGGACAAATCATAATTTCTGATGGTCTGGCAGCATGTCTTACAGTAAGAAACGTTTATGGAAGCCCTCACCTGCCATTAAGCTGTATAGTGTGAAGAAAACAATTACAGTAACAATGAAATGTCTGGATGATGATGATGTGCAATACAGAGCATAATTATTTTGGAAATAGGTAATGCCTGTGTTTATTACGTCACTTGTTGCTCATTCACATCTTATCATTTTCAAACACATGCCAGGACAGATATCAGAGTGATGCATACCAATCATGGATGCCACAGAAATACGCATTTTGGTTATGTCATAAAGAACACCCTTGCAGAGTTTACAGCACTTTTCTATCATAAGAAGTATGGATGCCCTACTTTGTAGGACAGTAGCATGAAAAAGGTGGCCCTCTGACTGTGCCATAACTACTGCCTGTGTGCAAGCCACTGCTGTCTGACAGACAGAGGTTACCAGCTTCAAACCCCTGCATATTACACTAGGCTCTCTACAGACTGCATGTGCCACAGCATATAGCAATGCAGGCTACCACAAATAACTGAAATCAATGTGAACAGTAAGAAAGGCTTATGAATATAATATGAGCAATCTGATTTAGTCAGAATGCTGGAAAGGAGCTACATATGTTACTGTCCACACATAAGTGAGCAGTTTCAATGCTTCTTTGCCAAGGAAACTGTTTCCATCATGTATTACACACACTGTTATAAAATTGAACCACAGTCTGTCTGTGTAGTTATACTATATGGGCCAGTGCTCAATGCCTATGTGCTCCAAACAACCATTTCACTGCCATGCAGTTATAGCCTGTGATGATATATCACTGTCCAACATAAATGGTGTCTGTGTAATGTCAGTACATTCGCATAAGGCTACCCTTTTCTGGAACTGAACAGCAAGCTATGTGACTGTACTGACTAATGACATGTGAATGAACCATAAGCACCACAGTGGAAGTCTTAACACAAGTGCGACAGTCCACTTATGCTATTATATCATATGTATGCATTGTAAACCTCTGAGGTAAAAGGGATGGTCGAGACCTCTCCCACTGTAAATGGACATATTGTAACTGTGGTGGATGCCATTCATGCATTACAGTATAAGACCCAACAATGCTAACAGTCACTGAATGTGGATAATGAACACCTCAGCATCTGACAACGGAAAATACATGATATTGCAGAAAATGAATGCGCCACTGTAGAAATGTCACTACAGTTGCAAGATATATCAGTATGTTGAGGCATTACATTTTGTTATTGCTGCAAATGCTATGTGTACCTGTAATTGCTGTACTAAGGCAATAACATACAATATGTCATATCATTCCCTTGGCCAAATGATAAGGCTTCCTACATATGTTATGCAAGGAAAATATAATCATGTCATCATTCTGAATAAAAGCATTGCTATGTGAGAAATTATCTGAGCTTTTTGTAAGAGGAATAAACATCTATACATGTACACAGCAGATGTGTTTGACAACAGTGTTAGCAACATATACAGTCACAATAAGTCTGACACAATGTAGTCTGAGTAGTAATGGCTGAATTTGAACTAACTACCCGAGATCACAAGTGTAGAATAGTGTCAGAATCACAAGAGTCACACATGTTGAAGTACAAGTGAATGAATGACATCACCACTGTTTATTAGCTGGCTGCTTATATTAAAATATTGCCAAAGTGCACAATAGCACTATATAGCTACACATTAAATATTTATTTGAAGAGTAGTATACACAGTATAAGGGTGAAAAACACACTCACAGTTAACCTCAAACATCCCACATATGTACCATAAAAGAGAAAGAACCCAGTCCTGTGTAACTATAAAATTACCACAATCGGACAGTAACTTAACGCTTTCATCCACTTTTTATTTGTGAACGTCTTCAGAAATGAAATTACCCTACCCAAGCTTCCTTTTTTATCACTAATTATCAATTAAATACAGGAAATGACATAATGAAAATTCAAATACAATATGTATATACAAACAACTAATATCATTGTTAAAATACCATGCTTGTAAAAAATAAATAAAAATAAAAATAATGTAAATTTAAATGAAATATAAATGTATACAATACATTCTTATTCAATTTCTGATTATATTGTCATTTATATTTTAAATGTATAGTTTTGTTTAAACCTGGTGCATTATCTGCACCTAAATATAGCTGCCAAAAAGCCTCCTTGCACTCTAATGTATTATCTATATCTCCATTCAGGGGCACTTTTTCTAATTTTTCTAACACAAAAAAATTCAAACTTTTTAAAGTCAGTGCATGTTGTTGCATGTCTGGCTAAGGAACTGGTTTTGTCTTTCTTTTTAATCGCTAAGTTGTGTTCATAGATTCTACGTTTTAAATATCGTATCGTTTTTCCAATATAATAACTTTCACAAGACATACATGTAGCAATATATACCACATGTTCACTATTACAGTTGTAATAATCCTTAGCCCAAAAAGTAGTGCTGGAATGACTAAGAGTCAAAAATGAAGAATTAGTTACAAACCTACACTGTTTGAAATTCTGACATGCAAATGTGCCCTTTTTGTTACATTTTAACCTAGCTGAACTGGTAATAACATTATTTCCAGATTCTAACAAAATTTTAATGTTGGTTATTTTCTTATATGTGAATCTCGGTACCAATCCCAATGTGGTCACTAGTTCTTTATTTCCTAAAATAATTTCCCAGTTGTTTTCTATAATACTTTTAATGTGCCACATTTCATTCACTATTGGAAGTGGAAATGCACTCATATAATTCTCTATTGCACTTTGTGTTACTTTTTCAGTATCTCCTGATGTGATCTGTTTCACTGGATCCACTAAAATGTCTGTGGAATGTAAAATAGGTGATGCCACCTCACTTCTTAATAACAAAACTTCCTTTTCTATCTTTTGTATCCAATCTGTATCATAACCTCTGGAAACAAAAAGTCAGACAGTAACTTAGCGCTTTCATCCACATTAGTTATGACAATTTCAAAGATAATCTTACAGAACAAGAGCATCAAGCATTATATGTATTAAGTAAAAACAAAGAAATTTGAACAATGAGAGTGGACAAAGGTGAAAAAATTGTGATTATGAACACAAAAGATTATGATAGGGCATTGGAAGTTATGTTAGATGACAACATTGTATACAAGCATGTCAGTTGTGGAGAAATAAATAAGAGTTACAATAAATTAGATGCAACACGTTTTGACATGTTTAGTCAGGGAGAAATTGACAATGAGAATTATAACTTTGTGCAAGTGGAACATCCAAAGATAGCTACACTTTCTGGCATACTGAAGATACAAACAGACCAAAAAAATCCTCCTTTTAGACCGATTATTTCGGCTAAAAATTCAAAAACTGAAAATATTTCAGTTTGGTTAGATCACATTCTAAATCCAGTTGTTCAGAAATCAAGATATTATCTTAGGGAGTCTTGGCACTTATTAGAAATTTTGAAAAATTATAAAATAGAAAATGAAGAAATTTACTTTGGAACTTTAGATGTCAAGTCCCTATACACTTCAATTGAACAAGAAGTTGGTATTGAATATCTTAGAGAATATCTAACCAATTATACTAATTTTACAGGAATAAGAATTAATACTGTTTGTAACATGATAGATTTGACGTTAAATAATATTTTTTTTTCAAATTCAACAATGTTTTTTATAAACAAACATCTGGTGTAGCTATGGGGGCAAGGGTTGCACCAACCTTTGCAAATCTGGTTATGGCAAATTGGGAGTGTAAATTTTTACAACAACATCCAAGGTTCGACAAGGTACAAATTTACTATAGATACATAGATGATTTGTTTTTCATCTGGAAAGGAAGTTATGAGGAATTTGTAAACTTGGTAAAAGATCTCAATGACACAACAGATTTTTTGGAATTCAAAATTAGTGGATTTGGAAATTCCATAGATTATTTGGACTTACATATAGATATGGACAAAGTGAAAAAAAAAGTTTTGTGAGTAGAATCTACAGGAAACCGGTTTTCACTAATCAGTACTTGCACAAAGATAGTTTACATCCGCAGCACATGAAGAGGGGAGTCATAAAGGGACAGATTATCAGATTAAGTAGATTGACATTGGATGATGATATCTATAAGGAAGAAGTTCAGTTCCTCAGAAGACTTTTTGTTTCCAGAGGTAATGATATAGACTGGATAAAAAAGAAAAGGAAGTTTTGTTATTAAGAAGTGGGGTGGCATCACCTATTTTACATTCCACAGACATTTTAGTAGGTCCAGTAAAACAAATCACATCAGGAGACACTGAAAAAGTAACACAAAGTGCAATAGAGAATTATATGAGTGCATTTCCACTTCCAATAGTGAATGAAATGTGGCACATTAAAAGTATTATAGAAAACAACTGGAAAGTTATTTTAGGAAATAAGGAACTAGTGACCACATTGGGATTGGTACCGAGATTCACATATAAGAAAATAACCAACATTAAAATTTTGTTAGAATCTGGAAACAATGTTATTACCAGTTCAACTAGGTTAAAATGTAACAAAAAGGGCACTTTTGCATGTCAGAATTGCAAACAGTGTAGGTTTGTAACTAATTCTTCATTTTTGACTCTTGGTTATTCCAACACTACTTTTTGGGCTAAGGATTATTACAACTGTAATAGTGAACATGTGGTATATATTGCTACATGTATGTCTTGTGAAAGTTATATTGGAAAAACTTTAAGATATTTAAAACGTAGAATCTATGAACACAACTTTGCGATTAAAAAGAAAGACAAAACCAATTCCTTAGCCAAACATGCAACAACATGCACTGACTTTAAAAAGTTTGAAATTTTTGTGTTAGAAAAATTAGAAAAAGTGCCCCTGAATGGAGATATAATAATATAAATAATACATTAGAGTGCAAGGAGGCTTTTTGGCAGCTATATTTAGGTGCAGATAATGCACCAGGTTTAAACAAAACTATAAATTTAAAATGTTTTTCAAAATATAAATGACAATATAATCAGAAATTGAATATGAATGTATTGTATACATTTATATTTCATTTAAATTTACATTATTTTTATTTTTATTTATTTTTTACAAGCATGGTATTTTAATTATATTAGTTGTTTGTATATACGTATTGTATTTGAATTTTCATTATGTCATTTCCTGTATTTAATTGATAATTAGTGATATAAAAGCAAGCTTGGGTAGGGTAATTTCATTCTGAAGAAGTTTAAAAATAAAAAGTGGATGAAAGCACTAAGTTACTGTCCAATTGTGGTCATTTTATAGCTACAAAGGACTTTGTTCTTTCTCTTTTGTAGTTCATGGTGGATGTAAAGGCATTTGGACTAATCCCACATATGTAGTTACACACTGTACAAAGCACATTATCAAAGTCACACAATGCAGGAGAACTCACACTCCAACTCTGATATACTGCAGTTATATAGCATTATGTGATCAGTGTACCAAAAAATGATTTTCCTTGGGATGCTAGTGTAACACTGTGCCACTATAAATCCATCTGATAAGTGGAAGTGTGCATAAAGGTGGTTGTGAGGCAGCCACCGTTTATAATAGTAATCATAGTCACACTATTTGAACAGGGATAGACTCAGATCACCTACTTATCTAGTAATACCATCTATACAGCAGATTATCAGCAGCAAAAGTCACGGGAGAATACTTAGTACAAGTGAGGCATACAGCATCTATGAAGGGATGACATCAGGTATACAGCATCTGCATCTATGAAGGGCTGTCATCAGTAGTGTATTGCCAAGGATGGATTTGGTAAAATTACTTTTTTTTTTACATTCTTTTTTAAAAAAATTTTTTTTTTTTTTAACATTTTTAAATTCTTACATCTGGACTCTCAGACAGAATTTGAGTTTAATGTTAGGGCAAACTGCAATAGTATAAACATTGTTTATTTAGCGATATGTAACCAGTGCTCATCTTTCTATGTTGGCAAAACCAACAGGAAATTGAGATTCAGGATTAGGGAACATATGCTGAAGATCAGGAATGGTGATTGCACTAATGCTTTGGCAAAACACATTAATACAACAGACACTTCACACACATTTAGATTTCTTGCTGTAGAAATGGTCTATGGAAGTGAAAGAGGGGGTGATATTGTGAACCTGACAGAGACAACAGAAAGTAGATGGCTAGTGAGATTCAGGGCAGACAAAGGAAGGGGTTTAAATGACAGGGTACCCCTTAAACCCCTGTTAAAATCAAGCCCATTGACTAAAAAATAAATTGTACAATTAGGTACAACAGTCATATACGTTGTAGTATATGTCTTTTGATATATATATTTAATAAAATGTTTTTTAACTGATAGGAATGTATATTATGTTCTCAAAATGTTAGTTTTTAGTAATGATGTACTATTTTTAAGGAAGGTGTGTTTAAGTTAATTACTGCTAACTGATGATTGGTTGTTTTTTAATTAACATGGATATATAAGAGTTGGATGTTTCATTGGTAATAGGTCTGATGAAGTGGTGTATCTATGCCACGAAAGTGCTCACCAAATAAATTTATTGCAGATTTTATTTACTGAGTGGTTCATTGAATGTTCCTGTGGAAACTTACTGCAAACTTTATATCTACAAATACAGCCATTGAGAAGCCCATTGGATGTTCCTGTGGAAATACAGTAAGTATGCCTAGTGAAGATGTTTTGGTTGTAAAAGGTGGGATAAGAAGATGGTGGAGTTATCTAGCAGTATAAAATGTTTCTCCAGAGTAGAAGTAATTGAAGACAGGCTCACCTAACGCTAACCCCCACATACACACACCCACAAGCTCCCCATATTGAGCCTTAGTTCACCTACCTATCTAGTTACACAATCTATGTAGCACATTATTAGTCACAAGTACCACAAGAGAAGTCTGACTCTTCAAAGGAGAGACTGCTCTTTTGTCAGGATGACCTCATCAGTGTGTTTCAGAGATAGCGGATGTTTCTGTAAAAGCAGAATAAGGGAGCTGTGTGCAGAGTTAAATGTATTCTACTCATGAGAAGTGGATACAGCAAGAACTGTTACATATTTCCCACGTTGAGAAGTGAACCTCCTACCTATCTAGTGAGCTCAGTATTAGTCACCACATGATAACCTTGACTCTTAAAGGAAGAGAGTGCACTTTCATCAGGATGACCTCATCAGTGTGTTGTAAAGATGTTTCAATAAAAAGTGGATAATGGAGCTGTGTGCAAATTAAAATCCATTCTCATCACAGGAAATGGCTGCAGTGCAAAACATCTCACACACACACACACACACACACACACATAAGGTTTCCCATGCAGAGCACTGAACCTTCTACCCATCAAGTTACACAATCTAGGAAGCACTGTATTAGTTGCAAGCACCACATAAAGCTGACTATAAACAGGAGCATGCACTTTTGTCAGGTTGACCTCAGTGTGTTACAGAGAGGATGTTTGAGTAAAAAGTGGGATAAGGGAACTGTGTGAAGAGTTAAATGTATTCTTCTCATTGGAAGTAGATACAGCACCAAGCATTACACAGAGGCACACGCACACATGCACACGCACACACACACACGCAAGTTTCCTGTGCTTACTATTGAACCTCCTGCCTACCTATTTATACACCCTAGAGAGCACAGTATTATTCACAAAAAAACACAGGAGAAGACTAACTTCAACAAGGTGAAATAGCACATTTGTACTTCTTGAAAATCCATTGTTTGGAACACATGGTACTGTGCATCACAGGTGCTGCAACAAATGTTTATGTGTGCACGGTAACATCAATATAACTGTAACATGAAATTACATACATCTTTATGAACATAAACATTTAGATACTGTCCATGTACACTGCATTACTGTGAGGGACATTGACATGTTTCACATTATGGGATGACACAGACATTTTGCTGATGTAAATCAGTGGATTATCACTCAAAATTCTTGTGCAACTTCATAGCAGGATGATTGCACAGTTTTATTGTCTCATACTTGCACTACATGCATTGACAGGACAAACATGCATGTCATACATAGGACAGTGCATTGCAGAATAACAGTGATGGATTATATGAGAATAAGTTAACCAAACTTGTGATGCAGTTGCAAATGTAAACACTGTAAAGCAGACATACCTTAAATGACTGAATTAACTGAGCCAACATCATTCTGAAATCACGCTAAACTTGTTAACAAAATAAATACAGACATACAAATGTGCAACCTAAAACAATAACTAATTTGATTTTTTTTTTTTTTTACATTACTCTTGGAGCATAACGTTGCCAAGCTGACTTACACTGATGATTACCAAAGTATTATTGCATGTGCAAACATAAGCTGAAGTGTTGAACTTAGAATGAGAATTAGCAGAACTCTGTGTTGATTTTCATGCATAGATCAGTACCAGACAGTCTTCAGAATATGGAGCAGGAACATTAATATGGCAGCAGGATAATGATGTGCTAAGGAAAGGCATAGCCAGCATTTACAGTTACAGGAGTCAGACACAATATTCTGATACTTTTTTCATCCATCTGGATTCCAGCCTTTACAGCGGTGCAAGAAAAACATTTATACTCACGTATTATTTAAGCACTCCACATAGCAAGTCATACTTTTCTTAGTTTGCATTTGATAAATTTCAGTAAATGTGAATATATGCCCTCATGTTCGTTACCCTATTGGCCACTGTAACCCTTACATTCAACTCTTCAGCTTGTTGAAAAATATATTTAACTTAATATACATAGCTAAACACAGTAATGCAAAGCAGAACAGAGTAATGTGGCCAAAAGCAATAAAATCACAAGCTACTTCCATAAACCGTGTACTTCTATTTAGCCTTATTTGCATTTGTAGCCCAGCGCCAGACATTGCGCAAATGCAGAGGTGGAAGAATAATGATACAGAAACGGGACAATACATCAACAGGGTGAGATGGAGGCAGGGACAAAGTAGTTTATGATAGTAGAGGGATAATGTTGGCTCATAACACACAGCCAACAGGTACACATAAAATAGTGTACCAAAAATAGTCAGTAACACTCAGCTAATGTCTGGATTAGAACCCTTGAAAGAAGTCAGAAATTTGTCTATCCATATGAGCATTCTCTCATTCCACAAAGGGATTCCTACTTCACAACGTTTAAATAACACACTTGATGGACAATGATACATTAATGAAGCAGAAAGGGTGAATGAAAGAGAAAGAGAGACAGATGCAGAGAGAAATAGCAGTAATGTGTTGTGTGGAATATGTAAGAACATCTGTATGGTGTTTTACTCATTAAATCACCATTAATCTGTCATGCTCTGTACAATGCAGTGCTTATAGGCAGAAATAAGGGGTAGGAGAGTGCAACAAACATGAAGGCATGAGCAACATAAGGGTGGCTTAAGACTCCCTGTTGGGGCTGCAGTATTTGTGCAAACGATGTCTTGCTGCACTATTCAAATGTTCTGTTATGTTAATGAAATGTTGTATATGGAAAAATACAGATGTTTGAAGTTAAATATATGATACGAATACATGGCATTAATTTATAGATTGACCTAAAACTGAAATCAAACACATGACACTATACAGAAACATCAGTCTAGGAACAGGGCAAGTATCTCAACACACCACACAGTAACTCCTACTTTTTTATATCCATCTGCCTAGGAACTGCTACATTAACTGTATCTCAGTACTACCTTTAGTCTGCCTTTACTCTGTATTCAGATTTAAGGACATTTACTCACAAGTAACCTGACTACTCAATTAAAATCAGCAGCGTTTGCAATAGGAAGTTAAACTGCATTCACCATCACTCAGCATTGCTGTGCTATGAGGTCTATGTTAGTTTATCAGATGTATACATTGTTATTTATTTATTTAACATTTGTTCAATGGGAAAGTCCGACTTGGAACAAAGCCACTTTTCAGTGGTGGCCCAGGGAAAAATGCTCCAGATGCATGTCTTTATCTTGTTGAAACCCATTTGGTCAACAATTTGGTTCATCAAACTGCTTTGACTGAGATTGTGTTACAGTAGGGAATTTGCGCTTTTCCCCACAGTAGTGCAATATCAGGGTTAGTATAAATAATTAGCAGGGGTTGTGGGGGCTGCAGAGCAGGCTTGCCCCCTGCAAAAACATAGTGTTTTTTGCAAGTGATGTTTTGGTTTATGTTATTTATCAGCAAACTGAATTGTTAACCATATGGTCTCGACCATATGGGTTTTGACAATTTAGATGTCAGATAAACTAACATAGACCCATGCTATGTCAACCTCTGTGCAGATGCTGAGGATATAAAGGGAAGGCTTTTCCATGGGCCATTTCTGGCCATGTGTGTTGTGTGTGAATCTATTTTTGACCAGATTAAATATGTGAAAAAGGGGTGGATAGGACAGTGGTGAAAATTGGGTTGGCAAGCAGAGGGTAGGACACAGGGGAAAAAATACAGAATTTGCAGCAGGGTCCTAGGAGACAATCATAGCTGTCCACTTCTTCACAATATAAATATACAATTCTACACACAATTTCATGCCTTTGGAGAGTTACCACACCAATGGTGGGTAATGATAATTGAAAAATGTTTTATGGCCAACTGGATCAAATCAAGTGTGTCTGGATGATACATACATGAAGTAGAGAACTAACTATGGGGTATGATGTTTTTGTAGGACAGATGTACTTTTTTTATTTATTTTTGGGAGAGAAAGGAATGTTGGAAAAGGAGCTTAGGAATGGTAGGGTGAGGTAGATAGGGTAGGTTAGGAAGCATGTACAGACATACAGGACCTACAAGACAGACAGAGATGGTGATAGAGACAAAAGGTTGAGGGACACCATAACTGGGGAAAGGTAGGCGACATCAGAGGCAGACCCATGTCTTGCTTGAGAACAGTGAGGATCTAGTCCTCACTCTCAGAACCATCATCAATGCCTCCATCAGCAGCACCTTGGGTCAGTGCCGGACATGACATCATCTTTGCAATCTGACTCAGGACATTTTCAACCCTGCTGGCATGTACCCCAAGGACCCTCTCTATGATATCCTCTACTAGCCCTGTCAGTTCTTGCTAGGTGGCAAAATTGCCACCTCCACTGGTACTGCTCCTGGAGGATACCACTGCACCAGCAACCAGGATAGAGCTACCCTATGCAGGTGGGAGAGATAGGGAAGGGATTGTGGAGGCAACAGTGGCAAGTTGTAAACTGGAAGTGCTGGGTGTCTGTGTTTCCAACTTTAGAGATATGGAGAGCTGAGACACAGTGGTCGGTCTACCTCTCTATTCTGTTGGTATGCAAAGAGCAGAATGTTAATAAATTACTACCCCCCCAATAAAAGAGAGATAGGGTGGGGGAGACAAAAAAAGAAGATAATTAGATACATTGCATGTCACATTCATTTATTTTTTCAATAAACTTTGTCTATATATAAACAATTATGATAATTTATCACTGTACACCTTTACCTTATCCATATATGATGGAAAAGTATTAATGTGTCATAAAATAAATAAATCTCATTGCTATTATATAACAAAGTGCAGCTGTTATTTCCTATGATGGATGGGGGGGGGGTATATGCATTCAAATGTAATAATTGTAATTACCATAATTCAATTGTTCACAGCGGTGGTGGTGCTGCGGTAGCATTGTCACCTCACAGTTAGACGTTGCCCATTTGATTCTCAGTTAGAGCGTCTTCTGTGTGGCGACATGCGTGAACGGGCGTTCCTTCGTTGAAGGTTGTGTGTTAGGCCCGGCAAGCCAGCATGTAAAAACTCTACTGCCAATCATTAGCGGACCGGAGTTCTGCTGTGGTGACCCCTAACTGGGAAAAGCCGAAAGACACAAACAAACCATAATTCAATTGTTCCTGACAAATTATTGCTGTTAATATTTAAGAAATATTTATCCAATAACAAACAGTAATCTCTGCTTCTTGGTATTGAACCCACACACATTTGTGTGTTCACATCACCTAATGCAAGCCAGAAGAGTTAATGTGGAAGGCATACATGCTTGAGATCAAGGCTGAGGTATGCCTGATTAAGATGCTAGTGACTGAGGAAATAAAATGAAATTTCTGGCTTGAACTTGAACTTTAGTCATACTTACCTCATGCCTCTCTGATGCAAGGTGTGATGATAAGAGGTACTACCAGCCATGCCGGGAGAAGTAGGCAGTGGATGTATGACTTGTGCCAGCATAGCTAGCTGGAATTTTGTAAATAATTACGTTATTTGTATATCAAATGATTTGCACAGACGCTTGTGCTGAAATGTATGTGTGAGTCTTGCTTGTGCAAAAATGTATCAATAGTGCACCCTGCTGGAATGAAAAGAAATATACATGTATTATTGTAACTGAATTAAATGTATATGTTTTAATAGAGGATACTGGGACAGCAGAGGTTAACCAGCTAGCTCACTTTAAGAAAAATAATGGAAATATATATCAGCTGTTAAACCATTAAAATGTCACCCCACAGTGCTGAATAGGACTGGAGACAGTGGGTCTGGAAAAGCCTTTGTTCATTAGCTCAGTAAAAGGAGGGAGTAAGCCCAGGCACTGCCATGCACATTTCGATGTGCATTGTAGCCATCTATGCTAAATTCCTGTCTCAGCTTCAAAGGGGGATATTGTGAGAAAGTAGAGTCAGGTTACCAGATGAGTAACCATTCCAGAATTACCATTCTGCAAGCCACCTTAGATATTATATTTTACAGGGAGTAATCTCAGAGTATTGAGTGTTCTGTTTTGGGGAATCTGACTAGAAAGACTGTTCACATATTTCATTTGCATTGCTTTATCAAATAGTTTATTAGGGAATAGTAATTCACCTTGATTCAGTCAAGAATATAGTGAAGTTTAGAGATTGTTTTCTTTATTTGTATGAGTCTGTTCAACAATGTTGTTTTCAATATTTCCAGTGATTTGAACTCTGTGGTTTACTGTAAATATATAGTTAGTATTTTCTTGTTCTTTTATTATTATGAAATATATTTAAAATTTGTATTGCAGCTGGTCCTTGTAGAAAGTATTTAACCTTTGAGAGTGCTTATATTTATTTTGTGATAATGTGTGGGCCACTCCAGAGGGCCTAGCTGTCTTGGTCCACTAGTACCATTTGTATTAGTATTAATATTACACAGTATAATTGGACACCTTTTGTTAAAGGCTTTGGAGTAGCTGATTGTGGAGTGTGAGGTGGCACTGATATTAGGGCAGAAGGGAACACAGCAGGTAAATCTGTGCCAGCCTTTTCCAGGAGTGTGTGTGTGTGTGTGTGTGTGTGTGTGTGTGTGTGAGATACTTGAGTAGGGACACAAAGCACTGGGCTTACAGAGAGGTTGCTGAAGGTCTTGGCTTGGACACTCAGCCGAGGACCTAACCCTATAGCTGTACCAGTGGGGAGTCTTATTGGGGACCTGGAGGAAGACAAACAGACAGAGCCAGACTCCAGATGGATTGTGTTCCCTGTGTGCTCTTAAGGGAAATTGGGCTTGATGCAGAGATTTCTGCATCTGAACATAATGAGTGTATACATTTTTATTGCAAGTGCACATC
>NC_056736.1:657858212-657865712 GCF_019279795.1 Protopterus annectens | reverse complement strand
TAAAACTCTGCTTCAAACATGAAGCAGACAATCAACAAGAACATGTTTTATTTAGAAGAAAGAGCACTTATTTACCTCCCTCTACAGCTGAACTGGATGTCTTCCTTAAAGCAGTAGAACAAACGTTATATAATGATTTTACTCTTTATAACAAAAACAAAAACAGCAATCTTTCCCAAGAAGAAAAAGAAGCTTTGTTCAGCTTAAAAAACAACGTCCATATTACCATCTGTCCTGCTGACAAAGGAGGCCCGGTAGTAGTTATGGACTCCAGTTATTACAACATCAGAATGACAGAAATGCTAACTAGTGAAGCATATGAAACCATTCCAAAGGACACTGTGGATGAAATAATACAGAACATCAATAACAACCTAATTGACTGTAGAGACCTCAACATAATATCAGAGGAATTGCTGAATTTCTTCACAGTAAGGAGTCCTCTAGTACCTGTTATCCATGGATTACCTAAGGTGCACAAAAATCCAGTTGCCCCTGATTTAAGGCCCATTGTATCAGGTTCAGGTTGGTCAACTGAACCCTTATCTGTTTACTTAGAACATGAACTCAAAAAAGTTCTGAGTAATTACACTTACATTTTGAAAGATACAGAACAGTTCTTGGTCGACTTGTTTCAGTATTCACATCACAAACCAGACATGAATGACATCTATTTAGTCACAATGGATGTAGTTTCTTTATTCACTTGTATACCGAATCATGAAGGCATTGACTGTCTGAAATCACTACTAGGTGAACTGGTGAATTATGATCCTCAGAAAATTGATTTTCTATGCTTACTTTTGGAACTCACACTTGAAAACAATGTCTTTCTCTATGATGGCAAATATTATAGACAGAAAAAAGGTGTAGCGATGGGCACAAGCTGTGCAAACAGCTATGCGAACTTAGTGATGGTCACATGGGAACTCACCCATATACTTAACCAGCCCAAAATAACATTCTATCGAAGGTTTGTAGATGACCTGTTTTTTCTATGGAAAGGTTCACAGGAAGAACTCATAACACTTGTAGGAAACATCAACAAAGAGGAATGTTTTCTGAAGTTTACATTGAACTACTCATTGAACAGTGTCGACTATTTAGATACTACAATATACAAAAAGGAAGGTAGACTGTCTACTAAGGTATATCGCAAACCTTGCTACACCCCAGCATTCTTACACAGAACGAGCATGCATAACCCTACTATTTTTGGCAATATTATCAAGGGTCAGGCTATGAGGCTATCAAGGCTCTCATGTGAAGACACATCCTTTCACAAAGAATTAAAACAACTTGAGACTGGCCTCATTAACAGGGGCTACAGTAAACATGACATTTCTAGGGTTTACTCTAATATGAATAACTATAGGCAAACGAGAGCAAAACCTTATTTCTCTGAAAGCAGCTCGCAAAGGTGCAAGAGAAATACAAACAACAAACCTTCTAGACAAGCCATCATTCTTCCTTATTCTAACAACATCTCCACTGCAGAGCATGCCATAGCAATGCATTGGAACATATTGATGGCAGACAAAAATATTGCTGAGATCATTGGAACTCATCCATCGTTTATATATAGTAACAAGGTCAACCTCAAGAGATCACTTTGCTACAGAACAGAAAACAGGAGAATGCTTCCTCATACCTCTAACTTTGAGGGCACTAAAAAATGTGGCAAATGCCAACAATGCCACCTCATAGATGAGTCACGATTTTTCAAACACCCTGAAACAGGTGTACTATGGGAACTCAGGAACAGCAGCTCATGCCATACCAGGAATGTTGTTTATGTGGCTCACTGTCTCTCATGTCATTGTTTTTATGTTGGCAAGACCAACAGATCATTGAGAGAACGCATTAGAGATCATTGTTATTGTTACAACAGGAAAGAAGATTATAGTGCATTAGCCAAACATATGCTAACTAAAGGGACAGATCATACATTTCTCTTTCAGGTTCTACATATTCAACAAGAATCAGAAAGACTGGGTGATACAGTGAATCTCACAGAACAAGCAGAAGTCAAATGGATACTTAGACTTTCTGCTCACAAAGGCATGGGTCTCAATGACACAGTGTCCCTGAAACCACATCTAAAAGGGCGTAAAATTAAATGACTTTGACATCTGTGAGAGAAACAACAATTTGATATTTAACATTCATGTGTTCAGTTCTACATGTTTTTCATGCATTATGCACTGTTTTGACTGTGATTTCTATTTCTGATTCTTTGCATTTAGTGCCTGCATTTATAGCTATACCAGCGTAGTTATCCATTCACTTATTGAATGTTTGTTTGTGGTCAAATAAAATGCATAGTTACTTTGAACACAATATACATAATTATACCCCCTATTTACACAATGACTTTTTGGTGCACTCGTATAGTTGCACATCTGTTCACTCCAGTACACAAGGTTTGAAAGTATTTTGTGTATTCATTTTACTTACTGCCCTATTTGGAGCTTTTATATGTTTGCATATTTGTCTGTTTCTACAAATAAGGCTTTTAAATATTTTCTGCATATACTTGTACATTTTAAATTTGCTATTGTGTGTTGTTTTAAAGTGCTTTTAGTATTTTTAGTTGCATTATAACATCAATGTAGGAACATTGATTTTATCTCTGTGTATAACTTTAAATTTTCTATGACAAGGAGTTTGATTCAATCAGCTGACTGCTAGATTGATCACATGATTTTCAGAAGTTATATAAGCTGTTTTCAAACTCATTTGGTTTTAGTCTGATGAAGCGGATGGTAGATCCGCTAATGCGCTTACTCATTTAATAAACTCATTTGCTTTTTTACTGGTTTTGACCTCCTTTGGCTTCACATTTCATGAATCCTGTGTTTGTGAACTTTGGACCTACTTCATGACCACGCTGACTTTGTTTGTTGTTGGATTAGCTGTTGAATGATACTTTATGCTGCTGCTGTTTCCTTTGGATTACTTACAGGACCACGCCTATCATGCCTGTTGATGGACTAGATTTTTAACAACTTTGTAGCTGGGCCTCCTTCACCAGAAGTTTTCTGTGAGTACTTTTCAATTTTGAATTTTGGCAGTTCCACGCGGAAGGGCATTATTTTTCTCATATATATATATATATATATATATATATATATGTGTGTGTGTGTGTATGTATATATGTATGTATATATATATATATATATATATATATATATATGTGTGTGTATATATATATATATATATATATATATATATATATATATATATATATATATATATATATATATATATATATATATATATATATAATATACACACACTCCCAGTCTCCCAGTTAGGTGGTTGGGTCTAAGCTTTTGGTTTATTCTTCAACTTTAATTTTTTTTTTTTCTCATCCTTGGATTCTTTCTGGTTAATGTACTGGATGGGTTGGACTGTAGCAGTCTTTTTTGGTTAGCATCTCTTTCTGCGTATATTCATTTTTTGCTGTGTGTACTTATCACTGACTTTAAAGCAGTCTGGACAAGAAGTGTGGCCATGGTGACAAGATTTCCTCCTAAAGACCTGCCCGATTTGTACATGGTGTGCCTAGAATGACAACACATTTGGGAGCCTTGTTCTTCGGACATAGGTTTGTATAGAAAAGAAGGAATAAGTTAGTACTGTATAAAGTTTACAAAATTGTTTGGAAAAAATTACAACATTAAAAGAAAGGTAAAAAAGTATATTGGATGAGACTCCTTAGGAGAGCATAGTACCTTCACCCAAGCAGCCTAGGTCAGAGCACCAGCTAGTTAAAATTGTTCAAAAATGCATGCTGATGCATAACCTGTTTCTCTTAACATTTTAAGAGAACGGGAGTAATAATTTAAAAATAAATCCCTGCTTTTGTGCCTTTACACCCCTGTTTTAGCTTTGGCTAAGAGGTGTGGTGTGGCTTTTTTTTTTTTTGGGGGGTGGAGGTGTTGGTACTGGACTGTAGTTGTTGTTAGACCAGGTCAGTGGCTATAAGAAGGTTTAATTTAAAACATAAAGAAGTAATGTTGTACCATCAGAAGTTTTGGTAATGATTTAATAAAATGAGTATTGGAATACTGGAAAGAAGGATATACAGATGAATGTTACTCTGAGTATGGCTGGGATTTAATGGAATGAAATGAAACTGACGCGAGGCTGTAGTCTCTTGATGAAAGAATGGATTCAGGGATTTCTGATAAAGATAAACAGCATTAGTTTGGGGGAGTTTAAAGGAATTACCCTGAACAGGAAGGATTTGAGTGGGAGAAATAGGGTGTAGGTATTAGATTTGTTCATTGTTTAGTTAGATTAATTAACTGGGTAGGTAGACTTTTTTGTAAAGGGCTCTTTGTAGCTATGACATGGGTTGCAAGACAACCAGCAGTTTGCAGTTAATACAGTTTAACAAATTGCTAAGGCAAACAGCAATTTACACTGTATACACACTTGCAATATGTCCATTGAATGTAAATTAAAGTAGTACCAGAGCCACCAAAAGTGTGAAATATAAGAAAGTGTTATTCATGCAGACAGTAGTTCAACCATGAGTTACAGTTTCTTGACAGTGTGTGGAAGAAAGAATATACTAGCCATTAAAAAGGATGGGGGTATGGAGGAAGGGTGGAGGTTATGGAAATAAGTGAAGAAAGCTATTTATTGTTAATTACTGAATCAATTACATATTAAGGAATTATTTCAGTTTTGTTTGGTTTACAGTTGTTTGCGCCTTTGGAATTGCAGTTCATATTCTGGTATTTTGTGTAACATTACCATGCATTTCCCGATTTTAAACTGGATGAGGTTTGAATTTATTGATTTCAAGTTATCTCACTTGAAATTACTTCCAGTTCCTTTTTTTTCCTGTCAAGTTTTTTGAACTTGAAAAGAGCATATTTAAGTAAAGGGATGTTTGAATGCTTGGTGCAGAGTAAAGGATTCTGATGAGCTCAAACTTCAACCATTTTGTTTGTCCCACTGAAGCTTCAGATATTTTATGTCTAGCTGAAATGTAGGGGATGTCTTGTCGGATGTTTTATTATACATTGATTTAGATTTATAAACTTTGAATAAGTAATTTCTTATTCATGGTTGAATAAGTATTACAATAGGTTCATAGGTAGGTACTAGGCTATCGGCCCTAGGGCCCATACAAGCCTAGCTAAAAAATGTACCCTGGCTTTTGCCACCCAAGAAAATTATTTTCCTGTGTCCCTGTCGAGCAGAGACACAGAAGTGATCCCCGGGGTGAATTTCCCATTTCCCATCCAATCATCAAGATTTTTCTTGGAGTGCTAATGAGGAGCTCTGTTTGACATAGATAGTCTGTTCCAGAGTATGGGAAGTCTCCGACCCCTCCAGCATGTTCTGTTTATTGTGGTGACAAGGTTTAGGTCCCTAGAGCATGTAGCTGTTAGGGATTGGGATGTCATTAAGTGGAGCATGTCCAACAGCTCTGGGTTTGACATAGCTTTGTATGTTAGGCAGAGATGGCCCCTGAGTAGGCGATATGCGATGGAGTAAAGCTGTAGTTTTTTGAGACCGTCTCCATAGGGCATCTGTTTGAGGCCAGTAATCCTCTTTGTGAGGTTTTTCTGTGGTCTTTCCAGTTCTTGACCAGAGTTAGTTGCATTTGCATAATCTCGGATGCATTATGCTGGGCTACTGGCCTGGAGGTGTGGATATCCTTAATGAATATGGACACTCCTCCACCTTTAGTGCTTCGGTCCAGGTTAGATGGCCGCAAGTTGTGGTATGAATTATAGCCTGGTAATGCAGGGGTGCTCTCTGGAGCCTTGAATCAGGTCTCTGTCAGTGCACATTTCAGGTACTGCCACGAGTGAGAGCATTTTGAGGTTTATACTTCTATCAAGTAGCAGTACCCTCAGATTTTACTTGCTTGTACTGGTTATGGTGGTGAATGTGTCATTTGAATCTTCCCTAAAAAAGCTACTATCATTATCATCTATCATTAAGTAGCAGTATCCTCAGATTTTACTTGCTTGTACTGGTGATGGTGGTGAATGTGTCATTTGAATCTTCCCTAAAAAAGCTACTATATGGGTGGCAAGAGCTTTAGCCAGTATTTGGAATCCCAAGGGCGACAGGTGCAGACCATCTCTGGCAAATCATCATGGTTTGTCGATCATGTCATCCCAGGCAGAAAGATACTATATCTCCTTAGAATGACACTATAAGCTTTGCCAATTCTTGAAGTCAATCATTTTGTCCTTGTACTGTGGTATAATTCGGGGTGATGGCAGGATGCTAATCAGGGCTAGGGTCATACTGTCCTGGGCTACAAAATCAGACTGCTCCTCCATGTCTCTTTTAATGTATTCCAGGGAGGTACGTCTCAGGTCATTCACACCAAGAAGGATAATGCTAGAGTCATATTTGTACTTATTGTGGAGTGACTTGAGTGTGTGCATTAATTGGCGGGTCCTGGCACCTGACAGGCAGCTAACTTTCTCCTTATTTAGCCTGGTGAGTAGAACGTCAGTGTGCCTGACTATAGAGTCATCTATGGCTACAGTGTTGGGTATGTTGTTATGCCTTATGGGCTGTGGTTGAGTGACACACTGAGTATGTATTGCTGGTGCCTGTTAAGGTATGAAGTTTGAGTATAGTGCAGTTATGACCTTTTTGCCATGAAGGACTGCCTTTCCTAATGAGGTGTGTGGCATGCACTGATTTCCTTATCACAATGTGCCCGTGTTGGTTGAGGTTGGTTGAGGTCTTTCACTACTCATTAGTTACAGTATTATTACTTGTATGTTTGTCTGCAGGCATATCTTTTGGCAGAGGGGCACAATAATGCATATTTGAGTAAATGATTATTTTAGGACTCTGTTGGCAGTCCTTGCCATTGTCAACAATCATTGGTTTGTATACGTCCCTCTTGACAAACAATTGACATTGTTTGTGGATTCATTGATTTGCACCTAATTTGCATTCATCAGCAAGCACAGTCTGCTACAGACCCTCTCTTTTGACCAGAACTTCTGAGCATGAAATCACAAGTAATAGGATCTGACACTGTTGACATGTCTGCTGGTTGAGACACAGTCCCCAGCTTTGACCCACTGTGATCTGTATGTGAGCCAGTTAGCAAACCACCTGACAAAATAAGGTTTCACATTAAAATGTGAGATTTTGTCAATTATGCCTGAATGTGAGATTGTGTTGCACGGCTTGGTTAACTGAATGTAGCTTATATGCACCGTTTTGCCTCCATTTGTGGCTATGGACATATTTTTAAAGCAAGTACACCACATTTAACATACATGCCCTGCCTTTGTCAACTACAAACCCTTCATCAGACAGACTTTGATTATCACCTATATCCCTATCACTTCCTTGATGATTAATTCCATCTGCTTATAGTTGAGCCTGGTTAAGCACATGTGTGTCTAGCTCCCAGGGTGTGTTGCTGTACCCCCTTTATTAAGGGGGCTGACAGTTGCTGTTTTTCCCTTCAGCAGAGATAAAGCCATTATCCAGGGG